>NC_056451.1:16859969-17075198 GCF_018296145.1 Oncorhynchus tshawytscha
TTAGTTTTGCATGGCTTGGACAGGGTTAGTTTTTCATGGCTTGGACAGGGTTAGTTTTTCATGGCTTGGACAGGGTTAGTTTTGCATGGCTTGGGGGGGGGTAGTTTTGCATGGCTTGGACAGGGGTAGTTTTGCATGGCTTGGACAGGGTTAGTTTTTCATGGCTTGGACAGGGTCAGTTTTGCATGGCTTGGACAGGGTTAGTTTTGCATGGCTTGGACAGGGTTAGTTTTGCATGGCTTGGACAGGGTTAGTTTTGCATGGCTTGGGGGCTTGGACAGGGTTAGTTTTGCATGGCTTGGACAGGGTTAGTTTTGCATGGCTTGGACAGGGGTAGTTTTGCACGGCTTGGACAGGGTTAGTTTTGCATGGCTTGGACAGGGTTAGTTTTGCATGGCTTGGACAGGGTTAGTTTTGCATGGCTTGGACAGGGTTAGTTTTTCATGGCTTGGACAGGGTTAGTTTTGCATGGCTGGGGGGTAGTTTTGCATGGCTTGGACAGGGGTAGTTTTGCATGGCTTGGACAGGGTTAGTTTTTCATGGCTTGGACAGGGTCAGTTTTGCATGGCTTGGACAGGGTTAGTTTTGCATGGCTTGGACAGGGTTAGTTTTGCATGGCTTGGACAGGGTTAGTTTTGCATGGCTTGGACAGGGTTAGTTTTGCATGGCTTGGACGGGGTTAGTTGTGCATGGCTTGGACGGGGTTAGTTTTGCATGGCTTGGACGGGGTTAGTTTTGCATGGCTTGGACGGGGTTAGTTTTGCATGGCTTGGACGGGGTTAGTTGTGCATGGCATGCATCGCCTCTTTAGTCTATTAGTCTACCTCCGGATGAAACATTAACCTAAACCAATGACCTCTGGAATACTTACACACTGAGTGGACAGTCAATAGGAACGTGTGACTGACCCTTTCAAAATAATGTATTAACGACCAGTAGAAAAATATTGGGATTATGGTGGCCCAGAAGGCAATACCATATGGTCTGCTACACAATTTTTACGATTTCAAATGGTCCCACTTAAATGAATCAGGGCACACCTCAACATCCACTAAACGGAAGCAAACTTACATCAAAGGCTGTTGAAAAACGGTGTGTACCGTTTGGGGGCGATGTGTTTCGTTCAGTACAAACCGTCACGCAACTTCGCAAAAGTTGAAGTAGACTGAACAAACCCCAGGTTTGAGCCATATTGACTGTGTTGTGGTCAGAAATGTTTTGGGATACCTCTGCAATAAGGTCTCCATTCTCTGCATGCACCTGGGCTATGGCTCCAATCTCTTTGCATTGGGAAAACGCAGCATTCAGCTCATGGTTTTGAAGCATGAACACATCCTTTTATGCCATGAACATCTTGAAGGAGTTGAGGCCTTTCTCTTAGGCCATTTCCTTTTTGACCTAGAATGGGTTTAGCAAAAAGCTAATTAGTTTAGGGTGCTTTTCTTTTCAATGCTGAGAGAGAAGACTCTTAACATTTCTGTAAAAAACATGTATTGACATACTGTCCATCCCAGGTCTCCATGGAGTCTATTACCACATGCTATTTCTAGTTGGGATGTTATTTAAGCAATAAGGCCTGAGGAGGTGTGATATATATAGCCAATATACCACGGCTAATGGATGTTCTTAGGCACGATGCAAGCAACGCGAAGAAGGATCATGATAGTGCCTCCTGCCACTTTCCAGGGCAGCCTGGATAAAGATACATGGAACAGGGTTTAGGTTCCATAGATAAAGATACACGGAACATGGTTTAGGTTCCATGGATAGAGATACACGGAACAGGGTTTAGGTTCCATAGATAAAGATACACGGAACAGGGTTTAGGTTCCATGGATAGAGATACACGGAGCAGGGTTTAGGTTCCATAGATAAATATACACGGAACAGGGTTTAAGTTCCATGGATAGAGATACACGGAACAGGGTTTAGGTTCAATGGATAGAGATACACGGAACACGGTTTAAATTCAATGGATAGAGATACACGGAACAGGGTTTAGGTTCCATGGATAGAGATACTGTACACGGACGGAGAAGGTTTAGGTTCCATAGACAGAGATACACGGAACAGGGTTTAAGTTTGTTTAATACCAGACCGTGGTCCTGCCAGAGCAGCCTGTACAAACACAGAACAGGGTTAGGGTGTAGAGCGGCACAAGGGTTCCTTGTTTAGATAGGGGTGTTGATGATAAGGGGGTTAGGGTTTATTCCAGGATCATGGTGGTGTAGTCCCTTCTGTAAGAACAGTCTGGCTACAGAGGGCAGGGTTAGAGTTTATTATATATTGTGTTTGGGGTTAGAGTGTAGACAGATTATGGACAAGGAGAGAATACAATCTATGCTTTGGTTTGGTTAAAAATAGCCACTGCCTAAACCACTAATATTAGATGTAAGTCAATGTCCCTCAAGTAGCATACTTTTAAAATTCCATGACCAAATAATCTCTGAAAGGGAGTTCAATGACTTGGTTTAAAGTAACTTTGAGATAATTTGAGAATGACATATGGCATATGGCATTCTCAATATGACATATTGGCCTGGGTCCCAATCTTTTTGGGGTGTAAGATGTAGTGTTATTTTGGGGGAAGTTGTGTTTTCATAGCTAGAGCTGACACTAAGGACTTGTGAAGAGCACAATCAACAAACTCTGAATACTCTAAACAGTTGCTTTTGAGAAGGAAAAGCTAATGCATGTTAACTAGGGCACATTGATTTAAGGCCCTTAATTATATCTTTATAATTTACATTTTTACCAGTTGAACGTAGAAACACACACACACACACAAATGGTTTTTAATTTTTCTGAAACATGTTATTAAAATATGCAAATTAGGTGATCTCATTAACTATGCAAATATTCACATATCGCGCAGATCTATTTTTTTGGTTTCATTTTGTTAAGACACTTCAGGACTGGACTTGCTCAGAGCAAATTGTGGATAAACACTTTTTAAATCTTTCTATCTGTACAATACTAAATGCATGTTTGGTGCATTTTTCCAAAGAAAAGTCATCTATAATAAATATATATATATATATATATATATATATATATATATATATATATATATATATATATATAACCACGCATTGCAGTGCTTGAGGCATCCCTACAGACCCGGGCAGACAATTTGCCCAGCGTCGGTCGGGTTAGGGGATGGTTTGGCCGGGATTTCCTTGTCCCATCGCGCACTAGCGACTCCTTGTGGCAGGCCGGGCGGCTGCAAGCTGCCTACAGTTGCCAAGTGGATGGTGTTTCCTCTGACACACTGGTCAAATCAAATCAAATTTATTTATATAGCCCTTCGTACATCAGCTGATATCTCAAAGTGCTGTACAGAAACCCAGCCTTAAACCCCAAACAGCAAGCAATGCAGGTGTAGAAGCACGGTGGCTAGGAAAAACTCCCTAGAAAGGCCAAAACCTAGGAAGAAACCTAGAGAGGAACCAGGCTATGTGGGGTGGCCAGTCCTCTTCTGGCTGTGCCGGGTGGAGATTATAACAGAACATGGTCAAGATGTTCAAATGTTCATAAATGACCAGCATGGTCGTATAATAATAAGGCAGAGCAGTTGAAACTGGAGCAGCAGCACGGTCAGGTGGACTGGGGACAGCAAGGAGTCATCATGTCAGGTAGTCCTGGGGCATGGTCCTAGGGCAGGTCAGTTGAAACTGGAGCAGCAGCACGGTCAGGTGGACTGGGGACAGCAAGGAGTCATCATGTCAGGTAGTCCTGGGGCATGGTCCTAGGGCCATGAATCAACCCACTCAGGAGACGCACCCCTTCCAAGGACGGCATGAGAGGGCCCCAGTAAGCAAGTGACTCAGCCCCTGTAATAGGGTTAGAGGCAGAGAATCCCAGTGGAAAGAGGGGAACCGGCCAGGCAGAGACAGCAAGGGCGGTTCGTTGCTCCAGAGCCTTTCCGTTCACCTTCCCACTCCTGGGCCAGACTACACTCAATCATACGACCCACTGAAGAGATGAGTCTTCAGTAAAGACTTAAAGGTTGAGACCGAGTTTGCGACTCTGACATGGGTAGGCAGACCGTTCCATAAAAATGGAGCTCTATAGGAGAAAGCCCTGCCTCCAGCTGTTTGCTTAGAAATTCTAGGGACAATTAGGAGGCCTGCGTCTTGTGACCGTAGCGTACATGTAGGTATGTACGGCAGGACCAAATCAGAGAGATAGGTAGGAGCAAGCCCATGTAATGCTTTGTAGGTTAGCAGTAAAACCTTGAAATCAGCCCTTGCTTTGACAGGAAGCCAGTGTAGAGAGGCTAGCACTGGAGTAATATGATCAAATTTTTTGGTTCTAGTCAGGATTCTAGCAGCCGTATTTAGCACCAACTGAAGTTTATTTAGTGCTTTATCCGGGTAGCCGGAAAGTAGAGCATTGCAGTAGTCTAACCTAGAAGTGACAAAAGCATGGATTAATTTTTCTGCATCATTTTCGGACAGAAAGTTTCTGATTTTTGCAATGTTACGTAGATGGAAAAAAGCTGTCCTTGAAATGGTCTTGATATGTTCTTCAAAAGAGAGATCAGGGTCCAGAGTAACGCCGAGGTCCTTCACAGTTTTATTTGAGACGACTGTACAACCATTAAGATTAATTGTCAGATTCAACAGAAGATCTCTTTGTTTCTTGGGACCTAGAACAAGCATCTCTGTTTTGTCCGAGTTCAAAAGTAGAAAGTTTGCAGCCATCCACTTCCTTATGTCTCGCCAACTCTTCATCATTCATCTTGATGAGTATATCGGTCTCCACGTCGGGGGTGGGCTGTGGCAACATGGGAATCGGGCTCTCCATTCGGTTGTCCTGCGTCAGTTTACTGGTCATGTCCTGTATACACTGCGCTCTGTAGTTCTCATGGTGCATGTCACAGGTCACGTCTTTGAGGTCGTGCATGTGGGAGCGGATCAATATGTTCCTCAGCTTCACAAAGTCACAGTGAGACTGGTTCTCCACTTCCACAATGCCCCATGGGTAAAGTCTCCCTCTTACTCTCTGGCCCCTGGCCTCAACCACAGTGTTACTGCCAATCACTGCAAACGGACAGCACTCCTTCAGTTCTTAGTCCAGTTGTTTAAACTCCTCGTCCTCATCAGAGTCACACTCTGGGAACTGGTACACCTTAATGCCAAACCTCTCAATCTCATCACGGACCCTGTCTTTGAGTTTCTTGATCTCGCTGGGAGTGAGACAGTCAGCCTTGGCGATGAGAGGAACCACATTCACCTTCTCATGGAGAGCCTTCATAAACTCCACATCTACTGGACGCAGTCCATGTCCAAATGGAGGTATGAAGTAGAGGCAGCAGTGGACTCTGTTGTCCTGGATGTTCTTCCTGTTCAGTCCACTCTCGTCCCTGAAGTACTGCTCAAACTGCTGGTCAATGTAGGCGGTGATGGGCTTTCAGCATTCATTGTTGTTGACAGCGTCTCCAAAGCCCGGTGTGTCTACAATGGTCAGCTTCAGCTTCACTCCTTTCTCCTCAATGTCCACTGTGTGCTTAATGATCTCTACTGTCTGGTTGATACGCTCCTCAGCATTGAGAAGTTTCCTGTCCTTGTACAAGTCTGTGAGGAACAGGCTGTTGACCAGAGTAGATTTACCCATATCCGACTCTCCGGCGACCATGAGGGTGAAGTCAAATCCCTTTTTCACTGACTTCCTGTGCACCTGGTTAGGGAGGGTAGCAAAACCCACATACTGCTTCTCCTCAACTGTCTCGTCCGATTTGATCGGGATACGGCTCTTGTATCGGATGTTGGTCGTCATTTTCGCCGCTCTCCTCCCCTTGGTGTCGCTTCAGAACGGATGGACTGCTCGATAAACGCACGCGTCCGTTCCTTCTCCGCGCTACCACAGCAGCCAGACAGGTTGTGGGAGAGGGTGTTGCAATATCGTGCAGAACCCCGTCCTCATCTATGTGGTACCCAATCGTGGATGGAGAGGTTTCCTATGATCTTACTTGTCCATATCATCAATATTGTATGCAGCTTCCATAATTAATGCTGTTCAAACTTCTCACTCATATGTTTGAAATCTTAATTTTTCAACATCTAGACATGCACCAAGTATAAGGGAATAAGACTGTGGCATGCTTCCTATCCATGCATCATTCTGTGATATCAGCTTTTCACCATTTAGCAACACTGCTACACCAACCTCCACAGCAGCTTCTTATCTAGTGTTTTCAATTTGATAGAGGTCTAGAAGGCTTGACAACTAGAAGGCTTGACAACCAGAAGCCAGCCACTGGTGCGGCTGGCTTCTGGGTTAAGCGAGCAGTGTGTCAAGAAGAAGTGCGGCATGGCAGGGTCGTGTTTTGGAGGACGCATGGCTCTCGACCTTCACCTCTCCCAAGTCCGTAAAGGAGTTGCAACGATGGGACAAGACTGTAACTACCAATTGGATACCACGAAATTGGGGATAAAAATGGGTAAAAGTAAAATAAATAAAAATCTATATATGCACTACCGTTCAAAAGTTTGGGATCACTTAGAAATGTCCTTGTTTTTGAAAAAAAAATACATTTTTGGTCCATTAAAATAACATAAAATTGATCAGAAATGCAGTTAAACATTGTTCATCTTGTAAATTACTATTGTAGCTGGAAACTGCAGATTTTTTTATGTAATATCTACATAGGCGTATAGAGGCCCATTATCGGCAACCATCACTCCTGTGTTCCAATGGCACGTTGTGTTAGCTAATCCAAGTTTATCATTTAAAAAGGCTAATTGATTGTTGGAAAATCATTTTTCAATTATGTTAGCACATCTGAAAGCTGTTGTGTTGATTAATTAAGAAGCAATAAAACTGGCCTTCTTTAGACTAGTTGAGCATCTGGAGCATCAGCATTTGTGGGTTCGATTACAGGCCGAAACAATTACCTTTCTTCTGAAACTCGTCAGTCTATTCTTGTTTTGAGAAAGGAAGGCTATTCCATGTGAGAAATTGCCAAGAAACTGAAGATCTCGTACAACGCTGTGTACTTTACCTTTACAGAACAGCTCCAACTGTCTCTAACCAGAATAGAAAGAGGAATGGGAAGCCCCGGTGCACAACTGAGCAAGAGGACAAGTCTATTAGAGTATGAACAAAGTAGAATCTCAATTCAACGGCTCAGACACAAGAGGTATGTGGCAGGGTCTACAGTCAATCACGGACTACAGGAAGAAACCCAGCCCAGTCACGGACCAGGATGTCTTGCTCCCAGGCAGACTAAATAACTTTTTTGCCCGCTTTGAGGACAATACAGTGCCACTGACACGGCCTGCAACGGAAACATGCGGTCTCTCCTTCACTGCAGCCGAAGTGAGTAAGACATTTAAACGTGTTAACCCTCGCAAGGCTGCAGGCCCAGACGGCATCCCCAGCCGCGCCCTCAGAGCATGCGCAGACCAGCTGGCCGGTGTGTTTACGGACATATTCAATCAATCCCTATACCAGTCTGCTGTTCCCACATGCTTCAAGAGGGCCACCATTGTTCCTGTTCCCAAGAAAGCTAAGGTAACTGAGCTAAACGACTACCGCCCCGTAGCACTCACATCCGTCATCATGAAGTGCTTTGAGAGACTAGTCAAGGACCATATCACCTCCACCCTACCTGACACCCTTGACCCACTCCAATTTGCTTACCGCCCAAATAGGTCCACAGACGATGCAATCTCAACCACACTGCTCACTGCCCTAACCCATCTGGACAAGAGGAATACCTATGTGAGAATGCTGTTCATCGACTACAGCTCGGCATTCAACACCATAGTACCCTCCAAGCTCGTCATCAAGCTCGAGACCCTGGGTCTCGACCCCGCCCTGTGCAACTGGGTACTGGACTTCCTGACGGGCCGCCCCCAGGTGGTGAGGGTAGGCAACAACATCTCCTCCCCGCTGATCCTCAACACTGGGGCCCCACAAGGGTGCGTTCTGAGCCCTCTCCTGTACTCCCTGTTCACCCACGACTGCGTGGCCATGCACGCCTCCAACTCAATCATCAAGTTTGCGGACGACACAACAGTGGTAGGCTTGATTACCAACAACGACGAGACGGCCTACAGGGAGGAGGTGAGGGCCCTCGGAGTGTGGTGTCAGGAAAATAACCTCACACTCAACGTCAACAAAACTAAGGAGATGATTGTGGACTTCAGGAAACAGCAGAGGGAACACCCCCCCATCCACATCGATGGAACAGTAGAGAGAACAGTGGAGAGGGTAGCAAGTTTTAAGTTCCTCGGCATACACATCACAGACAAACTGAATTGGTCCACTCACACAGACAGCATCGTGAGGAAGGCGCAGCAGCGCCTCTTCAACCTCAGGAGGCTGAAGAAATTCGGCTTGTCACCAAAAGCACTCACAAACTTCTACAGATGCACAATCGAGAGCATCCTGGCGGGCTGTATCACCGCCTGGTATGGCAACTGCACCGCCCTCAACCGTAAGGCTCTCCAGAGGGTAGTGAGGTCTGCACAACGCATCACCGGGGCAAACTACCTGCCCTCCAGGACACCTACACCACCCGATGCTACAGGAAGGCCATAAAGATCATCAAGGACATCAACCACCCGAGCCACTGCCTGTTCACCCCGCTGCCATCCAGAAGGCGAGGTCAGTACAGGTGCATCAAAGCTGGGACCGAGAGACTGAAAAGCAGCTTCTATCTCAAGGCCATCAGACTGTTAAACAGCCACCACTAACATTGAGTGGCTACTGCCAACACACTGTCAATGACACTGACTCTACTCCAGCCACTTTAATCATGGGAATCGATGGGAAATGATGTAAATATATCACTAGCCACTTTAAACAATGCTACCTTATATAATGTTACTTACCCTACATTGTTCATCTCATATGCATACGTTGATACTGTACTCTATATCATCGACTGCATCCTTATGTAATACATGTATCACTAGCCACTTTAACTATGCCACTTGGTTTACATACTTATCTCATATGTATATACTGTACTCGATATCATCTACTGTATCTTGCCTATGCTGCTCTGTACCATCACTCATTCATATATCCTTATGTACATATTCTTTATCCCCTTACACTGTGTATGACAGTAGTTTTTTTTGGAATTGTTAGTTAGATTACTTGCTCGTTATTACTGCATTGTCGGAACTAGAAGCACAAGCATTTCGCTACACTCGCATTAACATCTGCTAACCATGTGTATGTGACAAATAAAATTTGATTTGATTTGATTTGAGTGTCTAGTTTGAGAAACAGACGCCTCACAAGTCCTCAACTGGCAGCTTCATTAAATAGTAAGCGCAAAACATCATTCTCAACGTCAACAGTGAAGAGGCGACTCCGGGATGCTGTCCTTGTAGGCAAAGTTGTAAAGAAAAGGCCATATCTCAGACTGGCCAATAAAAAGGAAAGATTAAGATGGGAAAAAGAACAAAGACACTGGACAGATGAACTCTGCCTAGAAAGCCAGCATCTCGTATTTATACAGTACCAGTCAAAAGTTTGGACACACCGACTCACTCAAGGGTTTTTCTTTATTTTACTATTTTCTACATTGTAAACTATTAAATAGCACATCCTGTAGTAATCAAAACATTGTTGAACAAATCAAATAATATTTTAGATTTACCTTGATGACAGCTTGGCACACTCTTGGCATTCTCTCAACCAGCTTCACCTGGAATGCTTTTCCAACAGTCTTGAAGGTGTTCCCACATATGCTGAGCACCTGTTGGCTGTTTTATATATATATATATATATATATATATATATATATATATATATATATATATATATACATATATATATATATATATATAACAGTTGAAGTCTGAAGTTTACATACACCTTAGCCAAATACATTTAAACTCAGTTTTTCACAATTCCTGACATTTAATCCTAGTAGAAATTCCCTGTCTTAGGTCAGGTAGGATCACCACTTTATTTTAAGAATGTGAAATGTCAGAATAATAGTAGAGATAATTATTTATTTCAGCTTTTATTTCTTTCATCACATTCCCAGTGGGACAAGAAGTTTACATACACTCAATTAGCATTTAGTAGCATTGCCTTTAAATTGTTTAACTTGGTTCAAACGTTTCAGGTAGCCTTCCACAAACTTCCCACAGTAAGTTAGGTAATTTTTGGCCCATTCCTCCTGACAGAGCTGGTGTAACTGAGTCAGGTTTGTAGGCATCCTTGCTCGCACATGCTTTTGCAGTTCTGCCCATAAATGTTCTATAGGATTGAGGTCAGGGCTTTGTGATGGACACTCCAATACCTTGACTTTGTTGTCCTTAAGCCATGTTGCCACAACTTTGGAAGTATGCTTGGGGGTCATTGTCCATTTGGAAGACCCATTTGCGACCAAGCTTTAACTTTAACTGATGTCTTGAGATGTTGCTTCAATATATCCACATAATTTTCCTACCTCATTATGCCATCTATTTTATGAAGTGCACCAGTCCCTCCTGCAGCAAAGCACCCCCACAACATGAGGCTGGGATGGTGTTCTTTGGTTTGCAAGCTTCCCCCTTTTTCCTCCAAACATAACAACGGTCATTATGGCCAAACAGTTCTATTTCTGTTTCATCAGACCAGAGGACATTTCTCCAAAAGTACGATCTTTGTCCCCATGCACAGTTACCAACCATAGTCTGGCTTTTTTATGGCAGTTTTGGAGCAGTGGCTTCTTCCTTGCTGAGCGGCCTTTCAGCTTATGTCGATATAGGACTCGTTTTACTGTGGATACTTTTGTACCTGTTTCCAGCATCTTCACAAGGTCCTCTGCTGTTGTTCTGGGATTGATTTGCACTTTTCGCACCAAAGAACGTTAATCTCTAGGAGACAGAACGCATCTCCTTCCTGTGCGATATGACGGCAGTGTGGTCCCATGGTGTTTATACTTGCGTACTATTGTTTGTACAGATGAACGAGGTACCTTCAGGCGTTTGGAAATTGAATCAGACTTGTGGAGGTCTACAGTTTTTTTTCTGAGGTCTTGTCTGATTTCTTTAGATTTTCCCATGATGTCAAGCAAAGAGGCACTGAGTTTGAAGGTAGGCCTTGAAATACATCCACAGGTACACCTCCAATTGACTCAAATTATGTCAATTAGCCTATTAGAAGCTTCTGGAATTTTCCAAGCTGTTTAAAGGCACAGTCAATTTAGTGTATGTAAACCTCTGACCCACTGGAATTGTGATACAGTGAATTATAAATGAAATAATCTGTCTGTAAACAATTTTATTTCATTTAAAAAAATAAACATTTACCCATTTTTTCTCTCCAATTTCATGGTATCCAATTGGTAGTAGTTACAGTCTTGTCTCATTGCTGTAACTCCCGTACGGACTCGGAGAGCTGAAGGTTGAGAGCCATGCATCCTCCGAAACACAACCCAACCTAGCCGCACTGCTTCTTGACACAATGCACAATCAACCCGGAAGCCAGCCGCACCAATGTGTTGGAGAAAACACCGTACACCTGGTGACCTGATCAGCGTGCACTGTGCCCGGCCCGCCACAGGAGTCGCTAGTGCGCGATGAGACAAGGATATCCCTACCGGCCAAACCCTCCCTAACCCGGACGACGCTGGGCCAATTGTGCGCCGCCCCATGGGCCTCCCGGTCGCGGCCGGCTGTGACAGAGCCTGGGGTCGAACCCAGAAACTTTGGTGAGACAGCTAACACTGCGCCACCCGGGAGGCCGCCTGTAAACAATTATTGGAAAAATTACTAGTAGATGTCCTAACCGACTTGCCAAAACTATAGTTTGTTAACAATAAATTTGTGGAGTGATTGAAAAACTAGTTTTAACGATTCTGTGCTACGAACTTGGTGGTAACAGTTTTGGAAGGACCTTTCATGTTTCAGCATGACAATGCCCCCGTGCATAAAGCGAGGTCCATACAGAAATGTTTTTTCGAGATTGGTGTGGATTAACTTGACTGGCCTGCAGAGAGCCCTGACCTTAACCTCATCGAACACCTTTGGGATGGATTGGAACACCGACTGCAAGCCAGGCCTAATCACCCAACATCAGTGCCCGACCTCACTAATGCTCTTGTGGCTGAATGGAAGGAAGTCCCCGCAGCAATATTCCAACATCAAGTGGAAAGCTTTCCCAGAAGAGTGGAGGCTGTTATAGCAGCAAAGGAGGGACCAAGTCCATATTAATGCTCATGATTTTGGGATGAGATGTTCGACGAGCAGGAGTCCGCATCCTTTTGGTCATGTAGTGTACGTTACTAAATATAGTCCAGTTTGTAACACTCTATGAAATGGGCTTTAAAATTATGTAGTGAACTTTGAAATGATTGATGTTTGCCCATTTGAAAGTGGTTAAAATTCATTTAAAAGTTGATGACAGTAGTAACAAACACTAAAGAAAATATATGGTAGATGCAAAAATGTCATTTTAGCCTGGACTTAAATTGGTTACATACTTTCTCAGAGTAACACTGCAGTGTAAGAATGATGTTGATGATGGGGGTGGTTGATCACACCTCTGAATTAAATCTTATAGAGGGGTGCACTGTACAGGGAAGTGGTAGGCTCCACTTCTACTCTCAGCACTGAGAAATGGGGTCATTCCTTAATTCCAGATTAATATCACAAGATTCAAACAAGTTTACTTGCATATCTGCAGCATCTACTGCCCCTTATATGCTTTGTTGTTGTTAAATAGCCTACTGATGACATGTTTTTAATTATGTAAAGGGACAGTATGTTTTAAACTTCATGGGGTTTTATGCAGCCCACCTGTAATACAGAAAAGACATACGGTGCCTTCAGAAAGTATTCACACCCACATGTTGTTGTGTTACAGCCTGAATTTAAAATGGATTACAATTAGATTGTTCTGTCGCTGGCCTACACACAAAACCCCGCACTGTAAAAGTGGAAATATATGTTTCTAAATGTTTTAATATGAATTAAAAATGAATAGCTGAAATGTTTTGTTATGCCTAAAGAAGTTCAGGAGTAAAAATGTGCTTCAAAATGTGCATGGACTCACTCTGTGTGCAATAATAGTGTTGAATATGATTTTTTAATGACTACCTCATCTCTGTACCCCCACACAATTCATTATCTGTAAGGTCCCACAGTCGAGCAGTGAATTTCAAACACAGATTCAACCACAAAGAATTGGGTAGTTTTCCAATGCCTTGCATCGGTAGATGTGTAAGAAAAATGCAGACATTGAATATCCCTTTGAGCATGGTAAAGTTATTAATTACAGTTTGGATGGTGTATCAATACACCCAGTCACTACAAAGATACAAGTGTCCTTCCTAACTCAGTCTCCGGAGAGAAAGGAAACTGCTCAGGCATTTCACTATGAGTTTAAAGGCTGTGATAGAAGAACACTGAGGATGGATCAACAATATTGCAGTTACTCCACAATACTAACCTAATTGACAGAGTGAAAATAAGGAACCTTATAAAGGATCAAATTATTCCAAAAACATGCATCGTGTTTGAAACAAGGCACTAAAGTAATACTGCTAAACTTGTGGCAAAGCAATTCACTTTTTTGTCCTGAACACAGTGTTATGTTTGGAGCAAATCCAATACAACACATTACTGAGTACCACTCTCCATATTTTCAAGCATAGTGAAGGCTGCATCATGTTATGAGTATGCTTGTAGTCATTAAGAACTGGGAAGTTTTTCAGGATAAAGAACAAACATAATGGAGCTAAGCACAGACAAAATCCTAGAGGACATTCTGGTTCAGTCTGCTTTCCACCAGACACTGGGAGATTAATTCACCTTTCAGCAGGACAATAACCTAATACACAAGGCCAAATCTAGACTGGAGTTGCTTACCAAGAAGTCAGTGAGTGGCCGAGTTGCAGTTTTGACTTAAATCTACTTGAAAATCTATAGCAATACCTAAAAATGGTTGTCCGGCAATGATTAACAACCAATTTGACAGAGCTTGAAGAATTTTGAAAAGACTAATGTGCAAATGTTGCACAATCCAGGTGTGGAAAGCTCTTTGAGACTTACCCAGAAAGACACACAGCTGTAAGCACTGCCAAAGGTTCTTCCACAAACTATTGACTCAGGGGTGTGCATACTTATGTACATTTATTTGGGAACATCTTTTCACTTTGTTATTATGAGTTATTGTGTATAGATGGGAGAGAAAGAAATCAATTTATTCAATGTTCAATTTATTCATATTCCTGATGCAGTGAAATCAGGCAAACTCAATTAACCCAGAGATAGCCAACACAGTGCAACACAAAAGTATTCTCACCTTAGTTCAAATATGGAAATCATGTACTGCTTTGGTGCCCATAAATGCCAACTCCATGTGGGTATCGATACCACCCGGTATCACCAGTTTATCAGTGGCATCTATAACGGTATCTCCAGCCGGGATTTGGATGTTTAATCCGACTTCTTTAATGTGTCCTTCTTCCTTCTTTGCTACATTATTAGACATCGCTAGTAATGGAGCAATCCTCGTTCACAATTTTCTATCCTTATATAGGAAT
This sequence comes from Oncorhynchus tshawytscha, assembly GCF_018296145.1. Lineage (NCBI taxonomy): Eukaryota > Metazoa > Chordata > Actinopteri > Salmoniformes > Salmonidae > Oncorhynchus > Oncorhynchus tshawytscha. Next base: position 16,874,473 of record NC_056451.1, read on the forward strand.
CCTGCTTTGGTTTAACGTTGTTTCTGACTCTTTTAGAAGCGCTGGACATAGGTCTATAATGTCAGTTAGATATGGGACACACTGGACATAGGCCTATAATGTCAGTTAGATATGGGACACACTGGACATATGTCTATAATGTCAGTTAGATATGGGACACACTGGACATAGGCCTATAATGTCAGTTAGATATGGGACACACTGGACATATGTCTATAATGTCAGTTAGATATGGGACACACTGGACATAGGCCTATAATGTCAGTTAGATATGGGACACACTGGACATAGGTCTATAATGTCAGTTAGATATGGGACACACTGGACATAGGCCTATAATGTCAGTTAGATATGGGACACACTGGACATATGTCTATAATGTCAGTTAGATATGGGACACACTGGACATAGGCCTATAATGTCAGTTAGATATGGGACACACTGGACATAGGTCTATAATGTCAGTTAGATATGGGACACACTGGACATAGGCCTATAATGTCAGTTAGATATGGGACACACTGGACATAGGCCTATAATGTCAGTTAGATATGGGACACACTGGACATAGGTCTATAATGTCAGTTAGATATGGGACACACTGGACATAGGCCTATAATGTCAGTTAGATATGGGACACACTGGACATAGGCCTATAATGTCAGTTAGATATGGGACACACTGGACATAGGCCTATAATGTCAGTTAGATATGGGACACACTGGACATAGGTCTATAATGTCAGTTAGATATGGGACACACTGGACATAGGCCTATAATGTCAGTTAGTATGGGACACACTGGACATAGGTCTATAATGTCAGTTAGATATGGGACACACTGGACATAGGTCTATAATGTCAGTTAGATATGGGACACACTGGACATAGGCCTATAATGTCAGTTAGATATGGGACACACTGGACATAGGCCTATAATGTCAGTTAGATATGGGACACACTGGACATAGGCCTATAATGTCAGTTAGTATGGGACACACTGGACATAGGTCTATAATGTCAGTTAGATATGGGACACACTGGACATAGGTCTATAATGTCAGTTAGATATGGGACACACTGGACATAGGCCTATAATGTCAGTTAGATATGGGACACACTGGACAAAGGCCTATAATGTCAGTTAGATATGGGACACACTGGACATAGGCCTATAATGTCAGTTAGATATGGGACACACTGGACATAGGACTATAAAGTCAGTTAGATATGGGACACACTGGACATAGGCCTATAATGTCAGTTAGATATGGGACACACAACAAACAAATATTTCATAAGTAGACACACCTCTCACAAAAAGAGAAAGAGTAAAAAAGACATTCCCAGGAAGTAGCCTAGATTCCACACTATTTAGCGAACGTGACCAGACTTGCAGGCCCGTGGTTCCCAAGGACATTACTACTATAAAAAAAATGATACTCAATTTATCCAGATCACAGATGGAAAGCATGTGCAAATTAAAATTGTCTGGTAGAAAGTGACAAAGAAATGAACTTGCAGTAGGCCTAAAGTGTGGATGTTTCCATGAAGCTCCAGGGACCACCAATTTTATGGTGGGCAGGCGGCCCTTCCCACAAATAGGCAAATTGATGGATTGCTGATTTCTTGCTTTCCAACATTCCCAGAACATGAGATTAGTCTGAGGTTACAGCCAGAGTCAGCACTGAGTTTAAGTGGCATAGGCGGTCGCCCAGGGCTCCTGGCCGGCTGCTAGGAACTCAGCCGGGGTCTCAACTTACTGTTGAGAGTTAGAATAGTCGAATACACAAGGTGGAAATTTGTTTGTGCATCAGCAGTTTTCCTCTTTCTCTTACATGTTTTAGATTGTTAAATTAGTCTACCCAGCAGCTATCTAAACTTGCAGTAATCATGGCTGAATTACCGACCAGGCATGATGGGACCCTGATCTCCAGAGGGACCACATTGATTTTTGATAGTTATTAACATAAGTTATGACAAAATGTGCAGAATTTCAGGAAATTTAAAATGGCAAAAAAATTCTCTCCACCCTGTGGCAAAATGTTAAGAATGACAGAAAACTTGCTTTAAAAATGTTACGTTTTCTCTATGCCCCATTCTCTGGCCACTGGAAGCTGGCCAAAGTGTATTTCTGAGGATGCATTCAGTAGGTAAACTAAAACCACAGACTTTCAGATAACATTGTGATATTCCTGGAGCACTCAACACATCACATCTCTTTGTCTACTGAACTGTTTTTGTTGTTAGCCACTGGGAGAGATTAGCATTTCAGTGCAGTGGATTGGTTGTCAACAAGAACATCACATCAGTTCAGTTCCCACAACTTTTTCATCCATTAGTGTATTAAAAATAGAATAAAAAAACAGAGACATTGGAGAGACAAAGATGCATGTGGTCGGGAGATAAGGCAGCGCACAGGGCTTAGGAAACACCTAACCTTCACAGTACTGCAATAAACAATAGCATGTGACTTAAGAGGATTTACATAAGATGAGAGCCCTAATCAGTAGGAGACAAACCAATGAGGCAGCAGTGGCATCTTGTTACTAACAGAAACTCTCGATGTGGCATGAACAAAGTTCCGATTCAGGGTGGATTTAGAAAGCTGCCGTTGAGCCTTGTTGTTCTTCCCTGTGCTACACAGGTCAGGTGTAACTGTAAAACAATATATATATATCCTGGGAACGCTAAACTGAACATAGGGTGATATGAATTCAAAAGTGGCAAAATTGTCATTGTCCTTCAAAGTGATTTGATTGCTTTTGGTTTTAGCTCAGAATGTCCACATTTTTCCAATGTCTGTAATACTTATTATTTACTGGTATAATAGTTAAACTTTTCCCATTTCAATTCAAAATGTTCTGGCAAAACAGAAAATGCTTTAAACTATTTCCAAATCCTATTGATCCCCTTCATTACCTCTGTGTGCTCTAATAAAGGGAGATCCTGCTTCTTCCTGGTACTGCAGTATCTTTTCTACTTCTTTAGCATCTTTTTTATGCTTACAGATGTCTACAAAAAAGTATTTTGAAAGAATGCACATTAATGGGAAAGCTAAGAGTACCCCCATATAGTACCCCCATATAGTACCCCCATGCTCAATCTGATTCATCTTTTGTTATATGTTCTTTGTCCCATAATGTTTCAGAAGTGTTAAGAAAACACAGACATCCATAGACCCAGACTGGTACTGTAGATTGCATTTCCACTAATTGTTGCCCAGATGGCAGTGTTCTCTTCAGATTGAAAAGACATTGAAAATACTCATATAAATTTGACTCATTCTTTCATAATCCTGAAAACATGGACTACCGTAAACAAACCGACAAATGTTTCAAATGATTCCACATTTTAATTACATGATGGTCCTATTTATGTTGAATATCTTAACCTGAGTAAATGTAATACCTAGACTACAGTAAAGAAATATCTCTATATTGTGTTGGTTATATTGTAATAATATTTAATTTCTTTGATATATATATATATAAAAAACTGAACTGGATTTTAAAAAGTTATTCCTTATTTCACTAAAACCCTTGGACACACACAATCTCAGATACTGAAATAGAGATTTCTAAAGATCAGTCCTCCATACAAAATGATCTATCAATTATCTCTAGATGATCTGTAATCAATAGAACTAAGTGGAAAAAAATCCCATAAGGCATCAAATTGAGCAGGAAATGATGTAATATTCCCTGGGACTGTTTGGAGGTGAAAACACTGCGACGACTGTACTTCAAAACATGTGTCAATCACATTGTTGCAGCTCAAGCATCACAAGGCAGGCAGCTGCTAAGCAGACTCTAAAAATGTTAAGCTTCCAACAATGGAGAGGCAGAAAATGTGAAGGGAAACAATTAAATTACGCCTTGCATGAAGTTTGCTTTTCATTTTGTGAGGCAAATTTAGTGCCATGGTTAATCATTATGCTGTTGAACACGATTTGCAAAAATATTCAAGAGCTTTATGTGCCTCACTGCCCCTTCTGTATTGAAAAATAATGGGCCTCTATCCAATTAAAACCTGCATTAAATCTCTAAAGTATTACATGCACTTTAGCAGTATCTCTCTGATGAGGCTTTTCTGTATGTGCAGATGCTGACAGAGCCTCAGAAAGGAGAGCTTTTTGACTGACTGCTCTCTCTATTCCAGGGCTTGGATTGTATTGATACAGTGTTCAAACCCCTTCACTGAACCCCTGTTCTGAACCATGTTTAGTTAGCCTACTCTGTGGAATGAGAAATGATGCATGTGATACTGCACTGTACTGTAGGTAGAAGTCAAGGAATAAAGCATGATATGATATGATTTGATATGATATTATATGATATGATATGACATGACATGACATGACATGATTTGATATGATTTGATTTGATATGACATGATATGATTTGATATGATATGTTTTCTTTAGCTTGAATATAACCTTATTAACCACCCTATTTTATAATAATTGTTGTATTTTCAAACCAATTAAATTTCAACACATTTATTGATAGTCTTACTTGAACGAGAGCAGAATGGCCAACTATTCCAAAACATCATGTGAGTCATTGTTCTGTAATCAGGGCAACATTCCAACATGTGAAAAGATGATTTATGTGACCATCTGCTTTGTTTGATCTTAAATTCATTACATTTTTTGGTAGCTGAATTTTATACAGGCCCCATTAAAAAAAAATACAAAATCTTGAAAGGTGATGATGGATATGCCCCAGTATAGATCGATCCCCTTCACTAGTACCATTGCATTTTAAATCCACTGCCTCTTTTCTCATTGATAAAGTGACCAAATATGAGAACACATAACAGACAGCTACTGTAGATGTTCAACAACCTCACTATCTACTCATGTTAATTAAAAGATTTGCAACTACACGTGTCTGAAGATAATCAAAATGTCTTCTCCTCTCAGTCCCAGATGTCTCCACACTGCTGCAGAGCTCGTTTGCTGCAGCAATCTCATGTTTATTTAGAATTAATCAATCTACCCACAATTGAGTTAATTAATTAGTGTTTTAATGCTACACTTATAATTGCAAGGCAGATGAATCCGTAGACAAAGCAATCAAATTAATGCAGCAAATATAACCGATTATTGTTGTTCAAACTTCTATGTTACAAGAGGGTTTGGGATCTTGGTGTTTTTCCAACCACTAGATGGCACCATTGAGTAACATTTCAACTGGTTTGTCCCCTTTCACAACTTGAATATCCACACAATTTGCAGTCCTAGTGTCCTTATTGAGTTAGTTTACATATATATATAGCCTGATGTAAGATATATGGGGACCTTTATGACACCTGCAGTTACAGATGCATGTCTACTTGTCTTTACATTGATGGGCAACCAAAGGAAGGATTATGTAAAGGTCGATGGACTTCTCAACCAAACAGTGTCAAGAGCAATAACACCCTGTTTTAAAAAGAATTTGTGATATTTACATTTTTATCATGTGGAAATCAAAGAGGACATTTCCCAGTGCCTTTAAGTTGACATAATATTTAATCTGCTTTCTCCGTGAGGTATGAAACATGGGCTCATGTTTCCTCTAAATGTCACAGGGTTTGTGTTCTCTCCAGGAAAATATTCACAAAGGATTGGTAGTGCTGAGCAGAGCACTCTATTTGATTTAGTCCATGCAGTATTAAATACTTCAGAATAACATTTCCACAAATTTGAATTCCCAACATATTGATTCTATATACACCGAGTGTACAAGACATTAGGAACGCGTGCTCTTCCCATGACATAGACTGACCAGGTGAAAGCTCCTATCCTTTATTGATGTCACTTGTTAAATCCACATCAATTAGTGTAGAACACAAGTTAAAGAAGGCTTTTTAAGCCTTGAGACAATCTAGACATGGTTTGTGTATGTGTTTTCATTCAGAGGGTGAATGAGCAAGACAAAAGATTGAAGTGTCTTCAAACCCGGTATGGTAGTAGGTGCCAAGCGCACCGGTTTGAGTGTGTCAAGAACTGCAACGCTACTGCGTTTTTTTACGCTCAACAGTTTCTTGTGTGATTCAAGAATGGTCCACCACCCAAAAGACATCCAGACAACTTGACGTAACTGTGGGAAGCTTTGGAGTCAACATGGGTCAGCATCCCTGTGGAAAGCTTTCAACACCTTGTAGAGTCCCTGCCCCGACAAGTTGAGGCAGTTCTGAGGGCAAAAGGTGTTCCTATTGTATTGTACACTCAGTGTATATGTCAAGGAAGGACAAGTTAAAGTTGTCAAATCAACTTTAATCCAACAATGACTACACACTTACAGCATTAAAATGATTTAATTTACTCTTGTGTTTTGTTGACATAGTTTGTATTGAGGTATTTTACTCAGTCATATCCAAATCTCCAACAGCACAGTCATTTTTTTATTAAGAATTCAATGACTTCTGCCAAATCGTAATACTTTTGTTTACCAATGTTTATACATTTTCAGGCATTTCAGGAATTTACTTGAATCCTTTCACACCCTCTTAGTGGGAAAAAAACCCCAATGATAATTCTCTGTTCCTTTTAGTTGGTCATTACTGAAGATGTGCACAGATGGATGTGATGTGATGAATACGTATGCTACCGTATTACTGCACTGCTCTACTCATACACTCTGCACCACAGATTCCCTCGGAGATACTCTGACTGAAAAGAGAAGTGTTTTGGGATCACAGTTAGAATATCTGGAGATTTAGATATATCACATGAAATATAGGTAACTTAAAAATAAAAAACATATTATAAATCGCCGTCTTAAATATATGTCTGTTATAGTTATTTGGGTGTGTTAGTTACTAAATATTTAGCTATTCACAATTATTCATATGTACACCTTCTGGTGTTAAAAAAACAGATCTCCACTTACTGTCCTTTCTTTTGGCTTTTCTCTGTCCTTCTGTCCTTCTGTCCTTCTGTCCTCCCTGTCCTGTTTTAAAAAGGCAGCCCTGTAGAATCACAGGGTACAAGTACATCACATTACTTTCCACATAACAAGTGGATGCAATGCTGTCTTCCCTGATTTCTGGAGAGCACTGTAAGACCCTTTCTTTTTACCGGCGAAGAGGAAATACAGGATTTAGGAACATTAGATGGTGTGTTGAAAAGAGAGGTGTTGAAGACTGCATTGCATCACATACTCCACATTTACAATGTAATTCAGTGCAGCTGAGAGACTGTTTCTTTTTTATTGTGATACAGTTAAATAGTTTAATTATGACCATTTTGGAGCTTCATTTATTTAGCATTTCTTACATTAGTGCATGAATATGGAGATCTGTCTGTCTGCTGTTATTTTGCCATAGTACAGGACAGAAGCTAAAAAATGATCTCTGGACTACAGTGTCAGTGTATTTTTCTGTAAATACTTTCTGGATGTGTTGTTTGGAATGAAAGTTGACATGTAGTGGTTTGTGTGTAGGCTACCAGTCAGTCTGTACAAAGTGGGCATATGGTGTCTTTTTATAGCATACTGGTAACTATCTAAGCTTTAATACTTTGGGTTGTCGCCTGGCCCCCAATTCCCAGCATGCTTTGAAACATGTAAGTCTCTTTTCAATCAGTTTTTGAGCATAGCATCGATATTGGCTGTGTTTGTGGCAAGAGGAGGCGCTTTGGCGGCTTGATGTGAGAGAACTGTCATGGGAGGTTTCAGCTTGACCCAGCTTAAACACACCAATGAAAAGAACAGGAAACAAAAAAAACGACTATATTTAACCAAATCTGCGGCTTACTCCCTAAAACACACGATAATGATATCCTCTTAACGCGCCATGAACACTGGTGTATTACAGCCCTCATGGCAGCGGCAGCCAGCATTCAAGATGGCAGAAAACAACCACAACAATTAGAGCCGTGAGACCATTGTTCTCTCCCTCTCAATTCACCTTCAGTTGTTTTCTCAAGAAGAGTAACATTATAATGAACATGGTGACAACAATAGTTACCTATAAACCTTACAGAGGATCATTTTTCATGATGAAATACTGTTGCATGTTAAACTGTATTTAAGTAATATGTTTGTAAAATGGCGTCGACAGACATGACAGCTCTGCTTCTAGCTCCTATGCATACTACTAAATTAGTTCCTTATGATTGTCAGTTGGTTTAGAATCCATTACTAGCTATTTCCTATGTGTTTGATAACATCTCATCACAAGAGCAAGAACAGATCTTTCCTTCATGAGTTTTACAGTGTATTTGTTCATTATTAGGTTAGCCAGAATAACTCTCTGACGGTTCCTCCCTCTCTCCCTCCCTCTTTGCATAACTAAAAATAGATATATCTTTCATGATGGGTTTCTTGTTGTTTTCCAGAATGTTAATTAGTGATTAGTTGGAATAATTCTCAAATAGTCTCTTTTCTCTCAGTGGAGGATAGTCTGTTATTTTAATTAAGCAGAGGTCAGATGTATTAACTCAGCAGGAGAGTGTGGAGTGAAGCGGTGGAAACCAGCAACAACTCTGCATTGTACCACATCTCCGCCACATTTCTAATTTCTACCCCCCTGATTCACAGTTGATGTAATGGAAGAATCTTTGGGGTGGTATGGTGGCTGGCGAGGGGGGAGTTTTGTTTCATGTTTTTGTTGCTCACTGATTTTTTTTGATTCGTCATTTGATGCTGCTCCTCCCTAGTTTCCCCCTCCTCTGACTGGGACAATGATATGCTGCTCCCCCCTAGTTCCCCCTCCTCTGACTGGGACAATGATATTCTGCTCCCCCTAGATCCCCCTCCTCTGACTGGGACAATGATATGCTGCTCCCCCTAGATCCCCCTCCTTTGACTGGGACAGTGATATGCTGCTCCTCCCTAGTTTCCCCCTCCTCTGACTGGGACAGTGATATGCTGCTCCTCCCTAGGTCCCCCTCCTCTGACTGGGACAATGATACGCTGCTCCCTCCTAGGTCCCCCTCCTCTGACTGGGACAATGATACGCTGCTCCACCCTAGGTCCCCCTCCTCTGACTGGGACAATGATACGCTGCTCCCCCCCCTAGGTCCCCCTCCTCTGACTGGGACAATGATACGCTGCTCCCCCTAGGTCCCCCTCCTCTGACTGGGACAATTATACGCTGCTCCCCCTAGGTCCCCCTCCTCTGACCGGGACAATGATACGCTGCTCCCCCTAGGTCCCCCTCCTCTGACTGGGACAATGATATGCTGCTCCTCCCTAGTTTCCCCTCCTCTGACTGGGACAATGATATGCTGCTCCCCCTAGGTTCCCCCCTCCTCTGACTGGGACAATGATACGCTGCTCCTCCCTAGTTTCCCCCTCTGACTGGGACAATGTTATGCTGCTCCTCCCTAGTTTTCCCCTCCTCTGACTGGGACAATGATATGCTGCTCCTCCCTAGTTTCCCCCTCCTCTGACTGGGACAATGATACGCTGCTCCTCCCTAGTTTCCCCCTCTGACTGGGACAATGATATGCTGCTCCTCCCTAGTTCCCCCTCCTCTGACTGGGACAATGATATGCTGCTCCCCCTTAGTTCCCCCTCCTCTGACTGGGACAATGATATGCTGCTCCCCCTAGTTCCCCCTCCTCTGACTGGGACAATGATATGCTGCTCCCCCTTAGTTCCCCCCTCCTCTGACTGGGATGATGATACAGCCCCACGCAAGACTCCTGACGAGAGGCTCCCAGTAGTGTGGTAACGTTTACTCACAGGCCAGTTAGAGAGAGAGAAGGGGGATGGGGGGAGAGAGAGAGGGGTCATGGGGGAAAGAGGAGTGAGAAAGGAGGGAGACAGATGGATAGAGGGAGAGTGAGAGAGGTAGAGAGAAAGGGAGCGAGCAAGATGGGGAGAAAGAGAACAGTCTCCAGCTTGATCAGACTATTCATCAAAATGTCTTGGTCTTATCGCAGTTCAGATCTTTTGACAACCTATAGCTTGTTTTCTCATTGCATTATGGCAGTCCTCCTCACGACAACCAGATAAATAAATCCAAATGTAATTTAGCCAGGTTTCCCCTCGCTGACTTCTAGATGTGGAACACATCAAACTACTTTGGCCAACTTCCTCTGATTTGTTGACCTTCATTCTTTCAGAACCCCATGCTCAGAAAGGTTGATTTGAGGTGACATGAAGTCAATGACTGTAATAGTACATAGCAAGAGTTCAACACATTCAATTAGAAATACAAAAGTCCTATTGAAACCTGAGAGCATCAAAGCTCATGAACTGGTTGGTCACAGACACAGAGGGAAATGCCTCTTCAAGTGTCCACTTAGTATGTCAAATTCAACAGGAAGGACAGTCAAAAAACTTTTCCATTCACAAGCACAACAACAAGACTATTTCTTAGGCTTTATCGTGTCCATATAGACGATGAGAGACATCCAAGTAAAGGGTGCTTCTGTCACGCCCTGACCTTAGAGATCCTTATTATTCTCTATGTTTGGTTAAGTCAGGGTGTGACTCGGGTGGGAAAGTCTATGTTTTCTATTTCTTTGTTTTTGGCTGAGTGTGGTTCCCAATCAGAGGCAGCTGTCTATCGTTGTCTCTGATTGGGGATCATATATAAGTTGTCATTTTCCTTTTGGGTTTTGTGGGATCTTGTTTTCTGTTTAGTTTCTTAGCCTTACAGAACTGTGTGCTTTCGTTTTTTTTTTTGTCTTTGTTATTTTGTTTTGGTGTCATCAATAAAAAGACGATGTAGTCCTACCACGCTGCGCCTTGGTCCACTCTTCATTCTACAAACGAGAGCCGTTACAGCTTTTCTGCCTGGCCTGCAGGCTATTAGAATCAGCAGGTTGTTGTCCCCTGCACCGACAGACAGGGCCTCAGCGAACGCTGACTGACTGACACACGGAGACCGATAGTGAGATCTAGCAGGTGCATTTGACTTGCATTCCTCTGATCTGTAGCAACACCAGCAGACTTGTCTTCTTAGCTCACCCTGTAATAAGCTGCTTCAAAGATCAGTATGTACTGATAACATCTGGAGTATGTCGTTTTTCCCTTTCAGAGAGATTTTTTTATTTTCTCCCACTTTTTGGGGTTTTAAGAAAATGTCAGTTGAATCATATCTTAATGCTTTGATAATGGGTTCTTTTACATGCTCGGAGCCGAACAGTTACTTCAGTGTCTTAAGTATCCAGTAAACGGAAGAAATGAGACAGTCTTTAAATGAAATTTGCTCAGGCCTTGCTTTGCCAGAGTGGGTGTAGCTGGAGCCCTATGCAACCCTAGTAACCGGAAAGTTGCAAGTTCAAATCTCCGAGCTGACAAGGTACAAATCTGTCGTTCTGCCACTGAACAGGCAGTTAACCCACTGTTCCGAGGCCGTCATTGAAAATAAGAATTTGTTCATAACTGACTTGCCAAGTTAAATAAAGGTTAAATAAAGGTTAAATAAAGGTTAAATAAAGGTTAAATAAAGGTTAAAAAGAAAGAAAAAAGGAAAAAGAAAAAACTTGACCATTATGCAGACATTTAATAGTTTCATGAAGAATTATAGCCAATCAAATTGGACGAGTATCTGTAAATGACAGTGTTGTAAGAGCAAATAGTGAGGTTACTAAGTGGAGTATGAACAGGCTAGAATCCTACAACACTACAAGGACTTGAATGACTGTAATAGTCAAATGATGCTGTTTTCTCATTGGTTTTATCCCACTATTTGTGTTGATGGTAATCTATAAATGTAGGTCGCAAATGATGTGCTAACAATAGAAGAAATACTGTTATAAATGCTACCCACTAATGAACTATTGTGTGTTAACTTGTGGAAGTACTGAGGGACAGAAACGTGGAGCTGTGAGTGTTGGAGCCTGCAGGTGCAAATCCAGCTGCTAGACTTCTGCACATGTTTTCCTCTGTTCTGTCAGTCAAAATGACATGCAGGTGAGACACACACACACACACACACACACACACACACACACACACACACACACACACACACACACACACACACACACACACACACACACACACACACACACACACACACACACACTCTCTTTATCACATGAACCACGATCAGAACAAGATATATGCAGCATGCCAAGAAGGAGCAAGCTTATTTCCCCTTTGATTATTACAGAGAGAAAGTTATTCAGGTGAAACAAAATTCTAATTCATTGCAACTTCACTTATTTCAGAATAACAAAATACTGCACAGCAATTTCACACTATTGCAGTACAAGGCCAGAAGCATGTGCAGTTTTGAATAGACCAGGGGAACTCGTGGCACTACCACCCACTTAAGTCATTTAAACAGTGTGAGAGGGAATGGCCAGGGGGCATATTCAAACAGCCCTGTGGCGGTTCCATGTTACTGTCAGACCGACCGCAGAGCAACGAGCCACAGACAGTCAGACAGTAGGAGCAGCTGCAGATTTGTCTTGACCTAGTTATCCTCAATGAATAGAAGAAATATAACTACCACAAACAATAACAAAAGTTTGATGAAATACAAAAATCTACATCCTAGAGTCTGAGCTCCATACTCCCATGGTGCTCTCTGGGAGGAGAGCTGGACTACTGGTGGTAGATGGGGGAAGGGGAGGGCCCTCAGTTCTTCTTCCATGGGCCAACTGTGTAACCCCTTTCCACTACCCCACACTAGTTCATGTTTGGGTATCCCCTCTGCCCTGTACGACATCTTCAAGTCAAATCAATACTGTGTGAGGTGATGGACAACAGACGAGGCTCAACTAAACAAAACAAATTAATTTCCCCCTCGAATGTCACTTACTTACTATTCACAAACCGTCAACACAAACCGCTAGGCTAGGAGGATGTCCTTCATTCATCTTTTAATTAGTTGGTTTGCATTGGCTGCTGGTTCTGGAAGTGGCCGGGCAGGCGGGAGGATTTGGTGTTAATTTGCTGAAACACAGCCTGTAACCCAGTGTTGTACTGCTCCACGTAGGCTGCAGTCCCCTTTGATACAAGCTAACGGAGCCCCACCAAGCTACATAATATACAGCCCAATGAAAAGCCCACTAATTCCAAATCATCTTAAGGAGCGATGTGTGCAGCAAGAGAAAGAGCCATTACAACGACTAAAAAGAAAAACGAGAACACAAAAACACCATATGATTTCTGTTTTGCCTGGACATGAATCCCAGTGTGTTTCAACAGAATCATTGACTGTCATTTACAGTAACTGATTAGACGAGAGCTACTTCACACAGATTTGTGCACAGGTTACCAACTCAGTGGGACCAAAAGAGGAAATATACAGCGAGATTGTGCTTCTTCTTAACATTGTAGGACACCTCCTTAATTTGCTCATAGAGAGTGAGATCAGTGGAATTTGGTATGCTTGGCACATTTTTATGTATAGTGCATCATAGGCTATAGTATATTTTTGTTTGGTGTGAAACTAAGCAGTTGTACCGAATATTGTGTCCACTTCAAAATGGCATAACAGTGATGTTCTGTTACATGAATATTAATTTACCAGCATTCGTTTACCATACCACTGCTGGCATTCTCTATATGCAGTTTCTTTCTTTTGTGAGCTTGACCTGTCATTTGACCTCAGTAAACAGGAAGTTTGTTTCTCTCTTGGAAGAAGATCATGTTTGATTCTGCATTCAGTACCTTTGGAATAAAAATACATAAATCAACATTATTGTCACATACACCAGATTGATGCAGTGAAATGTGTTGTTTTACAAGGTCAGCCATAGTAGTACAGCACCTCTGGAGAAAATTTGCTCAAGGGCGCTTTGACAGAATTGTCACCTTGTCGGCCTGGGTATTGGAACCAGCGACCTTTCAATTACTGGCCCAACAGTCATTTTGCCACAAGTTTGGAGGTATGCTTGGGGTCATTGTCCATTTGCAAGACCCATTTGCGACCAAGCTTTAACTTCCTGACTGATGTCTTGAGATGTTGCTTCAATATATCCACAATTTTCCTCCTCATGATGCCATCTATTTTGTGAAGTGCACCAGTCCCTCCTGCAGCAAAGCACCCCCACAACATGATGCTGCCACCCCCGTGCTTCACGGTTGGGATGGTGTTCTTTGGTTTGCAAACCTTCCCCTTTTTCCTCCTAACATAACAATGGTCATTATGGCCAAACAGTTCTATTTTTGTCTCATCAGACCAGAGGACATTTCTCCAAAAAGTACGATCTTTGTCCCCATGTGCAGTTGCAAACCGTAGTCTGGCTTTTTTATGGTTTTGGAGCAGTGGCTTCTTCCTTGCTGAGCGGCCTTTCAGGTTATGTTGAAATAGGACCCATTTTACTGTGGATATAGATACTTTTGTACCTATTTCCTCCAGCATCTTCACAAGGTCCTTTGCTGTTGTTCTGGGATTGATTTGCACTTTTCGCACCAAAGTGCGTTTATCTCTAGGAGACAGATCGCGTCTTCTTCCTGAGCGATATGACGGCTGCGTGGTCCCAGTGTGTTTATACTTGCGTACTATTGTTTGTACAGATGAACGTGGTACCTTCAGGCGTTTGGAAATTGCTCCCAAGGATGAACCAGACTTGTGGAGGTTTACAATTTTTTTCTGAGGTCTTGACTGATTTCTTTTGATTTTCCCATGATGTCAAGCAAAGAGTGACTGAGTTTGAAGGTAGGCCTTGAAATACATCCACAGGTACACCTCCAATTGACTCAAATGATGTCAATTACATGTCAATCAGAAGCTTCTAAAGCCATGACATAATTTTCTGGAATTTTCCACGCTGTTTAAAAGGCACAGTCAACTTAGTGTTAGTAGTGTTCTGACTAACTGGAATTGTGATATAGTGAATTTTAAGTGAAATAATCTGTCTGTAAACAATTGTTGGAAAAATAACTTTTGTCCTGCACTAAGTAGATGTCCTAACCGACTTGCCAAAACTATAGTTTTTTTAACAAGACTTTTGTGGAGTGGTTGAAAAACGAGTTTTAATGACTCCAATCTAAGTGAATGTAAACTTTCAACTGTATTCTGTACCTACTTGCCTGATGTTGTGGATGGCTATTTTGGCTATAACTTTGTAAATATTGACATGATTATACATGCTGGCTAATGGCTCTATTTGGTTACTAACCCACTCATAGATGCTACCTAACTTTAGCGTCTTATTGACGATTGTATCTTCTGGCCGGGGGAGTTTTGTTAAGAGCCCCGACGCTCATTCGGGAACATTAAAAGGTATCGCTTGGAATACACGTTTGTAATCATAAGGATCTTTCATAACAGCGAGAAATAATTTTCAAAAAACGAAAGGTTAAATGACTAAACACCTTCATAGGGCTAATTCAGGTTAGTGTTTCCACACGGCCATATCTCCATGTTACAGCACTTATTTACTCCAAACAGCTGTGTGTAAGCATAACTGGGGAAAAAGTGTGGTTCATCAACTAGAGGCACACAGTGTACAGTAAGTATCTGTGTAAAGCTGCTACAGTAAGTATCTGTGTAAAGCTGCTACAGTAAGTATCTGTGTAAAGCTTCTACAGTAAGTTTTTTTTTTTAAAGATCATTTCTTGCTGATAGGAAAGTTAAGGGGCATATCAGCATATGTTTACAATTTTTTTTTCTTTTTTCGCAGCAATGATTATTGACTTTTCTAATCATTAAAACACAGCCTCGGAATTGAAAACCCTATGGATAATAAGGTTTTTGAGAGCTATTGGTTTACATACTGATACTAGCTAGCTATACTTACCTGTTGTTTTCTCATGCAAGACCATGCTAGCTTTGTCAACAACAAATAATGTGGGATACTTTTGCTGTTATAGCTAACAGAATATAATTGTTTGGTAAATTAGACAAATAAAAAAAAGGAGTATTAACATTTGAAGGATGATTAGTTAGTAATTTTAGGGAACGGATGAGTGAAACGGCAGCACTGGGCAGGGGCACCAACGGTGCTTACAGTACACAGTGTTTATGGAGGACAGACTTCAACAGGGTCTTGTCATTGTCTCTCTAAGTGACAGAGCTGCAGTGGAGACGGGTCTAAAACTGGCCGGTGGGTTGTTTTTAGACTTGGCTGGAGGAGAGAAAAGTTGCCAGCCTCACAACTAGGTCAGTTATAATGGTCTACGTGTCGGTGAGTCGGTGTGTTAGTATCACAGCATCTCTGACTTGTCCAACTCTTCACCCAGACTCTGTCCTACAGAGCTACTGTTCTGTAGGTCTTCTCTCCTAAACCCTAATCTAGCACACCTGGTCTAATTATTAGCTGGTTGATAAGCTGAATCAGGTCAGTTACAGCTGGGGCTGGAACGAAAACCTACAGAAGAGGTAGCTCTCCACGAACAGGGTTGGAGAGCCTTACCGTACCCTACAGTACTGTACACTCCCCAGCATTTTACTGTGTCCAGTACAATACCACTAGGTCAGGACTACTATAGTTACTGATGAAAAGGAAATGTACAACATTAAACCGATCAACATTGATGTACATTAACCAAAGCATATTCAGTATACATTATTGCTATCCCCTAACCACCTCATTTTGTTAGGAAAATACAACCTCCCTCTATCCTATATTACTGGGGTTGCTCTTGAAAAGAATGTATATTTCTACAGTCATATTATAGTCAAATCACAGATCATCATGACTGTTTGTTACCACTGTTACCTTTTACTGGTCAGAGACTCAAGAGGTAGAGCAAATGTCCATGATATAATTACTGTAACAGATGTAGACGTGGTCATTAAGTAATGGAGAGTACAGGTTAGTGTAATTGTGTGATGAACCACTGTTAAAGTACCACGGCCTCCATCTCAACTCGGACAGGTAAACAATCTAATTGATTCCCACTGGTGCCTTGCTGGACTGCTTGTCATTATTTCCAGTTAAATGCGGTCCTATTCCCAGTGTTTCCTGAACAGACGAGCACATCATCTGTACCACTGAAAACATGTCAAGTTAGAGCGAGTAATTTGTGGTGCTGAATGACAAGTACCAAGTACAGACTCCTGCTCAGTACTCTGAGCGCTCATTAGACAACACATTTTCAGAAGTTACAGAGCTCCCATGTTTTTGTAGTTTTGGTGGGGAATAAACAAATACTGCTTGAATACTGCAATGTCATAAGAACGAGCAGAAGGAACTTAAACCTCAATTGACATGTCTCATACAACCGACTTTTTAGAACGTTGACAGCCATCTGTGTGGATTCTTTTCACTCCCACTAATGAGCTACTGGTTGAAGAGACCCAATCTACACAGGCCTGTCCCATGGGCCCAGTGCAGCTGCTGGGAACACACACACGCACACACACACGCACGCACGCACACACACACACACACACACATGCACGCCCATACACAGACTATACCAGTTTCCTGCCATGTTTGAACGTGTACTGTAGCTAACTTATATGTGAAGTCACACATTCATCTAAAAGTGAATGCATTGCACAAAACTCCATGGCAGTGTAGAGGACAGCACAAAACCCCATGGCAGTGTAGAGGACAGCACAAAACTCCATGGCAGTGTAGAGGACAGCACAAAACCCCATGGCAGTGTAGAGGACAGCACAAAACCCCATGGCAGTGTAGAGGACAGCACAAAACTCCATGGCAGTGTAGAGGACAGCACAAAACCCATGGCAGTGTAGAGGACAGCACAAAACTCCATGGCAGTGTAGAGGACAGCACAAAATCCATGGCAGTGTAGAGGACAGCACAAAACTCCATGGCAGTGTAGAGGACAGCACAAAACCCCATGGCAGTGTAGAGGACAGCACAAAATCCATGGCAGTGTAGAGGACAGCACAAAACCCCATGGCAGTGTAGAGGACAGAACAAAATCCATGGCAGTGTAGAGGACAGCACAAAACCCCATGGCAGTGTAGAGGACAGCACAAAACTCCATGGCAGTGTAGAGGACAGCACAAAACTCCATGGCAGTGTAGAGGACAGCACAAAACCCCATGGCAGTGTAGAGGACAGCACAAAACCCCATGGCAGTGTAGAGGACAGCACAAAACCCCATGGCAGTGTAGAGGACAGCACAAAACCCCATGGCAGTGTAGAGGACAGCACAAAACCCCATGGCAGTGTAGAGGACAGCACAAAACCCCATGGCAGTGTAGAGGACAGCACAAAACCCCATGGCAGTGTAGAGGACAGCACAAAACCCCATGGCAGTGTAGAGGACAGCACAAAACCCCATGGCAGTGTAGAGGACAGCACAAAACCCAATGGCAGTGTAGAGGACAGCACAAAACCCCATGGCAGTGTAGAGGACAGCACAAAACCCCATGGCAGTGTAGAGGACAGCACAAAACCCCATGGCAGTGTAGAGGACAGCACAAAACCCCATGGCAGTGTAGAGGACAGCACAACATGTTGTGTGAGTTCCACTGAGACTTAAATTATTTAACATACCTTCTGTGTTTGTGTGTATTGGTGTGCACCTGTGTTTGTGTGTGCGCATGTGTTTGCACGTGTGTGTTTCATAGGCCTATTCTTGTGAGAGAGAGAAATTCATTGTAAAGTGTGAAGGAATGTAGCTGTGGCGAGAATGTTATTAAGTCAAAGTTTGTCTATTGTCCCCCCCACACACACTAATATTTCATACAACTTAATGCTATGACAATGAGCATAGCAGCAACTATTTGATCCCTATCATGTCTAGAAGCAGATGAGCTGGGATGCCAGCGACACAGCAGCTGAATAGGACTGACAGGAAGTGTCTAATCAATGTCTCCCAGGACTGGAGACCGAGTCGCTCGCCTTTGTTTCTTTTTGTAAATACAAGCCTCTTTAACATCACAATATAATCCATTATCTCACTCAGCAAGGTACATTTTGGGGAGTCGTCGTTGCACAAAACATACATTTTATTTTCCGTCTGCTTGGAGATCACTGGGTTGAGATCTAAAGTCATGCAAATGTTACAGGAGGGAAAAAATACTGGCACACGCATTTCTAATTATTCCATATCAGCAGATTTGCAAGGAATAGAATGTATTTATATTTTTTTAAAGAGAAGAGTTTATGATCAGTGAGAGCTTGGGCATGGCGCTGTTTAGGAATTCACAGCATTTTGATCTAATCACAAAATCAAAATATTCATGAAACACAATGATATCTCCGCCAGGCAGGCGGCCGGCCATTAATTTAGAAATCCAGGTAATTTATTAACTTTTATCAGAGGTTTAAAAAGCCTTCCACTGTGTTTGTAATGCAGGTTAGGAAAGAGGCAGTATTGTACAAGTGATTCCTGATGATTTATAATGGTGTGGGTGTGAGTGCAATTTGGACCAGGTATTCAATTAGAATGGATGTTTAATTTCAGCTTTGAGATATCCAGTTAAAAGTTATATTGAAATGGTATTTCCCTAGACACTACACACATATCTATTATCGGCATGTAGGCCACAGCACATTTGATAACTCTGGTTTTTGCTTCTATCATTGTTACACTGTAATGAGCCATCCTGGGTTTCATTCCTCCTTTTACTATAATTTACATTTACATTTTAGTCATTTAGCAGACGCTCTTATCCAGTGCGACTTTGTTAGTGAATTCACCATAAGATAGCTAGGTGGGACAACCACATACAGTCATAGTAGGTACATTTGTCCTCAATAAAGTAGCTATCAGCAAAGTCAGAGCTAGTAAAGGGTGAAAAATCAAGTGCAAGTGTTACAGTAGTAAACCAAATGCTTTTTGGGGGGTGAGGAGGGGTGCGAGGGGATGTTGTGGGTGTTGTATTTAAAATACTATTTGAAGAGGTAGCGTTTCAGATGTTTTTGAAAGATGGACAGGGACTCTGCTGTCCTAGATTCAGGGGGAAGCTGGTTGCACCATTGGGGTGCCAGGACAGAGAAGAGCTTGGACTGGGCTGAGTGGGAGCTGCCCTCCTGTAGGGGTGGGAGTGCCAGGAGACTAGAGGTTGCAGAACGGGTTGGGGTGTACGGTTTGAGCATAGCCTGAATGTAGTGAGGGGCAGTTCCTATTGCTGCTTCGTAGGCAAGTACCATGGTGTTGTAGTGGATTCGAGCTTCGACTGGAAGCCAGTGAAGTGTGCGGAGGAATGGGGTGAGATGGGAGAACTTGGGAAGTTTAAACACCAGGCGGGTGTTGCAGAGAGCTGCAGTAGTCCAGACGGGAGAAGACAAGTGTCTGGATTAGGACCTGCACCGTTTCCTGTGTGAGGTAGGGTTGTACTCTACAGATGTTATAGAGCATGAACCTGCAGGAGTAAGTCACTGCTTTGATTTGCAGAGAGTGACAGGGTGTTGTCCAGGGTCTCGCCTAGGTTCTTTGCACTCTGCACTAGGGGACATGGTGGAGTTGTCAACCGTGATGGAAAGATCTTGGAGCGGGAAGGCTTTTCCCAGGAGGTAGACCAGCTATGTCTTGTCGAGGTTGAGCTTGAGGTGGTGGGCCGAAATCCAAGTTGAGATATCGGTCTGGCACCCAGAGATGTATGTCACCTCCTGGGTGTCAGAAGGCAGGAAGGAGAAAGTTAGTTGAGTGTCATCCGCATAGCAATGATAGGAGAGACCATGTGACGATATGACTGAGAAGAGTGACTTGGTGTATAGCGAGAAGAGGAGAGGGCCTAAAAATGAGACCTGGGGGACACCAGTAGTGAGAGTATGTGGTGCAGACACAGATTCTCTCCACGTCACCTGCCAGGTAGGGTGTAATCCAAGAGTGTGCAGAGTCTGAGACGCCCAGCCCTGAGAGGGTGGAAAGAAGGATCTCACATGGATTAAGGGCTTGTAAGTAAGCATTTCACGGTACCTGTTGTATTTGGTGCATGTGACAAATACAATGTTCTTTGATTTGATTCACGTGTTGAAGGCAGCGGATAGATCTAGGTGGATGAGAACAGAGGAGAGAGTCATCTTTGGCTGTGAGGTGAGCCTCCGTGACACCGAGAAGAGCAGTCTCGGTTGAGTGACGCATCTTGAAGCCTGACTGGTTAGGGTCAAGAAGGTCATTCTGAGAGTGATAGCGAGAGAGTTGGTCAGAGACAGCACTCTCAAGTGTTTTGGAGAGAAAAGAAAGAAGGGATACCAGGCCGTAGATTTTGACTTCAGAGGAGTCGAGTGTTTGTTTCTTAATTTATAAGTCAAAGGGGACTCGGCCAGTGGTCAGGGATGAGTTGATGAGGGGAGGAGGGGATGGGGTCAAGCGGGAAGGTTGTCAGATGGCCGGACCTCTCTAGTTGCAGGATTTCATCTGGAGAGAGAGGGGGGAAAGAGGTCAAGGCGTAGGGTAGTTCTGTGTGAGTGAGACAAGTGGGCTCAATAGGCTGAGTGAATGACGAACGGATGTCGTCAACCTTCTTTTCAAAGGGGGTTGACAAAGTCATCCGCAGAGAGGGAGGCTAAAGTGGGAGGGGGTGGAGGATTAAGGAGGGTAGAGAGCTGGAAAATAGTTTCCTAGGGTTAGAGGCAGAAGCTTGAAATGTAGTGATAGAAAGTGGCTTTAGCAGAAGATACAGAGGAAGAGAAGGTAGAGAGGAGGGACTGGAAGGTTGATAAAACCTCCAGAATTGTATTTCAGCTGTCCGTAGCCCTGTTCTGTATGCAGCCCTGTTCTGTAAGCAGCCCTGTTCTGTATGCAGCCCTGTTCTGTAAGCAGCCCTGTTCTGTATGCAGCCCTGTTCTGTATGCAGCCCTGTTCTGTATGCAGCCCTGTTCTGTATGCAGCCCTGTTCTGTATGCAGCCCTGTTCTGTAAGCAGCCCTGTTCTGTATGCAGCCCTGTTCTGTATGCAGCCCTGTTCTGTATGCAGCCCTGTTCTGTATGCAGCCCTGTTCTGTATGCAGCCCTGTTCACTCAGCTACAGAGAAGGAGGGGAATGCCGACCAGAAGGAAAGGGGAAATAGATCTGATTTCTTAAAGGTCCAGTGCAGTCAAAATCCTGTGTTTTGTATCATATTGTACAACAGATTAATGACACTAACACTGTAAATATGTTACAACATTTGATCAGTGTCTTTTCTTGGTGGTTGCTGGTTGAAAATACAATCTACACAGAACCTTCCAATCAGCAGGTTTGAATGGACGGGAGTTCTGGCTTTCCATGATGACATCACCATGCGGAAGATTAATTAATGGACCAATAAGAGTTCCAACCCTCTCTGGCAATAACATCTAGTTTTCTGTTTTTCAACCTCTCCATTCAGACCATTTCCAAACATTCCTAGCAAAATTATTGCTTGACAAATAGTTATTTTTTCTAAAAAGCAATTTTTGCCCATTTTAATGGAAATCTATTTCAGTAAGGCACCTAATTGTTACCCAGAAATTAATTGATATTGCTACAAAAAATATATACTTGCATTAATAAAATATAAAGGGGGGTTGAAAGACTGTTTCACCTCTGCCCCCCACCATCCCCCAAACCCAATCCTCCTCTTCATCGTCATCGTCATCATCATCATTATTGTCATCTTACTGTCTAAACTGGCGTGATAGGTTGACTATATGTCATACTGTATGTGAGCCTGAGCTATAATGTCAAGTTCCACGTCCCTGAGTATCCTACACTTCCTGTGTGGTTTCAGGGATGGACAACTCCAACCTCCACATTACACATAACAGCTACATAACAGGGCTTTTTAACACACACACACACACACACACACACACACACACACACACACACACACACACACACACACACACACACACACACACACACACACACACACACACAGTCATTAACATGCTCTACTGTATTTATTTAGGGAATAGGTTAACGGAGACAAAACAAGATTTAATTAAGTTAATTGTTAAATGATATCTTACTGTTTTTCTTTAATACATCAGAGAATCCTCTGATGTTTTGAATGTGTGGAGAGACTCTTTCATCTCATCAGTGAAAAATCATAAAGGTGGTTCAGGCGTTTTTTCTTAATCAATTCGCTCTCTTGTGTTCAGATGATATCTCATTGTTCATCTATCAGTCTCATGGAACCCAGAAAGAGATATAGATATCATTCCATTGTTCCACTGAAAGCTTGGGAGAACGTACATGGAAAACAAGTAACTGGTCGTGCGTCTGGATGTCATTGTCTCTGACATATTGCCGCTGAGTGAATTCAAAGAGCCTGAAGCAGAGCTAAGCTGAGCCACGAGCTCTGATCGCAGCCTGATAACCACAGGACAGATCAATAAGTGTGTTGTAAAGGTTAACTGCTGTTATGTTGTACGTTGTTATTGGACTACGTGTGTCAAGGTGAATGATACTGACACCCTTTCTCCTCTTCCTGTTCACTGCTGCAGGTTGGGCTGAAGTGGAGGAGGGCCATAGACGAGGGTCAAGTGTGAAAGGGTTGAACCTGTCGCCTTCTGAGCCAGTCATCCATCCCCAAGACCCTAACGTGATTCCTCATAGCTTCAGCTCATGAATTCAGGTTGGTTGGGCTACAGTGGAATATATCCTTGTTTTTATTATTTAACTAATATATCAATCCAGCTATTAATTACATCATCAACATCTATTGCCACTGACCAAAGTGGATGCTACAGTATTTTGTGAAATATAGTACACTCCTCTCTCTAAATGCCATAGAGGAACAGTCATACAGTATATGGGGCTGAGCAATTAACAGCTTGTGCTGTACTGTAGCTACTTGGCTGCTTGTTGATGACTTTGTCTCTTGTTGCTGAGGTGTGTTAACTTGCCGGTCCTTAAGGATTATCACTGCTACCAAATTACATAACTGAACTAATGAGTTACATACTCACACAGATCCTACTGTATTCCCAACGGGCCGCCTCAGTCACTGCCTGAGTAAAATACCCCAGTGCTCCCCGAGGTCCCATAACATAACACATCCCTGCCTTCCTGTCTCTCTGTGGAAAGCAGGTGGAAGGCTACAGGGAAAACAGAGGGAATTAAGACTGAATGGAGTGGTTCTTTTTACCTGAAAGGCTGTGCTGAACGAATGGTACACTTGAATAGTTTTCAGTGGGATGCAATGCTCACCATTGTTTCACTTGGCATTCAGTCTGGCGTACCAGTCTAGTTTTATTAGAGGGTTGATAGGGAGCAAGTAGCCTACACTATTGTTCCTGATGTACTTAATGTAAAGTAAGACAACAGCTGCTTGGGGTGAACATTTCTACTCTAAAACATCATTCATGGAATAAAGTTTTTTTACTGCATTATTTTTCTCCTGGATGGTAGACCAAATATTATTTTACCCCATCCAACACTAAACAGCATGACTGTTGACATTGTGATACGACTGAAACTGAGACCAAACAAGCACTTGCTGTAGAATAACACTTAACTGGTGGTTTGCACCACTCCTCTCACAGAGCACAAAATTGAGGTTGTGGTGTCATTTGTATTCACGGTAATATTGCTCAGCAAATAATAGGCTGGCTTGTTTAAAGTTTCATGTTCAAGATGCGTGTAGTTTCTCAACCTTCCACCTCGTTCATTTTTTATGAACACGGCTTCATGCGTAGATCTGTAGAGCAAAAACCCAACTAGCTCACAGATTTATACCAGATAAGATTAACAACTAAAATGTTGGTGTTATTTCCCTTGAATAGGCTTTAGGGAGGCATTAACTCAAACATGAAAGCTGCTAGTTTCCTCTCAGTGTATTTAAATATTAGTCATGGCTGTTCACTGAGGTCTAAGTTATGACCTGTTGTATTTATACCATGTGACACTGCAAACGGAGACTCCTCAAACATGAGCTTTTGAGATGATTACATTTGTCTAGGAATGTCTTCTACTACACGAGTTGAAGAGAAGAGCAAGCCTGTGAGCCTGCCCAGGGAGCCTGCCCAGGCAACCATTGTCTGACAAAAACACTCATTAGATTTCATACCACTTTACAATAAGGTACCTTATACACTTTATTCCATAACATTGTACAAGATCTCACAACACTTTATATTAAGGTTTATAGGCAGTTAAGTATGCTTATTTATAAATCATGAATACATGGTATGACTTATGGGGTGATGTTATTTCTTCATAGTAGGAATTATCAAACAGAATCCAATAGAATACAATTAAATGTTTTAATTTTACTTAACTAGGCAAGTCAGTTAAGAACAAATTCTTATTTTCAATGACGGCCTAGGAACAGTGGGTTAACTGCCTGTTCAGGGGCAGAACAACAGACTTGTACCTTGTCAGCACGGAGATTTGAACTTTCAACCTTCTTGTTACTAGCCCAACACTCTAACCACTAGGCTACCCTGCCGCCCCAATTCAATGGATATCATCTGTAAACAATCAAATACAACAATCATATAATCAAAAGAAAGTTGAAAAACTGTTGAAATTCTATATCCAGCTAGAAGTCCACTTCTAATAGAACTGAAACAACTTTGCTGGAAGGGACAGATCTTCAACAATATTTATTATGTTACAATGGGTTTAGCCCCCTAATTAATGAATGTTAATTCCCTTATGGATGTCAACTGTTTATTATTTCTCGCACCAAATGAACATCTACTCTGGGTTTGTTATCTTTCTAACTACTACTGTATACTACCTCTAGTCTTTATAATGAGCCTTTTAGAAGACACTTACCTCCGGATGCTAATTGTTTTTGTTTGATTTTGGTGACACTTTATCAGGACCGCTGGTTAATTAATAGCAATTATACATTAACTATTAAGAAGGCACCTTGTTAATTAATAGCCTCAGATGCAATTAAATTACTGATGTACATACTAATTTAGCAACCAACTTTCCTTAATCCTGTGTAATTTCAAAGGGATTTCCAGAAACAGGAAAAGCGATTATATTATTATAGCCGCAGTAGCTACTGTAGGTGTTAATTAAGACAGTAACTAGAGGGAGCATCTAACGAGGAGGGTAAGGGCCGGCTGGATGGAGCATCTAGTGGGGAGGGGGCTGGCTGACTGGTGAGCAGGCCTGGATAAAGCATCTAGTGTGGGGCTGGATAAGCATCTACTGTAATGTGGAAAGGCTGGGGCATCTCTTCAAGTTCAATGTTTGTTTGTCACATGCACAGGATTCAGCAGGTGTAAAACAGTACAGTGAAATGCAAGAAGAATTCAAGCTACATACAGGTCTATGTTGAGGGGATATCTATTGGGGAGGAGGCTGGAACATCTAGTGGGGAGGGGACTGGAATATATCTAGTGGGGAGGTGGTTGGAACATCTAGTGGGGAGGGGGCTGGAACATCTAGTGGGGAGGGGCTGGAACATCTAGTGGGGAGGGGCTGGAACATCTAGTGGGGAGGGGCTGGAACATCTAGTGGGGAGGGGCTGGAACATCTAGTGGGGAGGGGCTGGAACATATCTAGTGGGGAGGGGTTGGAACATCTTGTGGGGAGGGGGCTGGAACATCTAGTGGGGAGGGACTGGAACATCTAGTGGGGAGGGGTTTGAACATCTAGTGGGGAGGGGTTGGGCATCTAGTGGGGAGGGGACTGGAATATCTAGTGGGGAGGTGGTTGGAACATCTTGTGGGGAGGGGGTTGGAACATCTAGTGGGGAGGGAATTGGAACATCTAGTGGGGGAGGGTTGAACATCTAGTGGGGGGTTTTCGATTTCCATTGGGGAGGGGGCTGGATCATCTAGGGGGAGGGGCTGGAACATCTAGTGGGGAGGGGGCTTGGAACATCTAGTGGGGAGGGGACTGAACATCTAGTGGGGAGGGGCTGGGGTGGGGGCTGGAACATCTAGTGGGGAGGGGACTGGAATATATCTAGTGGGGAGGGGTTGGAACATCTTGTGGGGAGGGATTGAACATCTAGTGGAGAAGGAATTGGAACATCTAGTGGGGAGGGGTTTGAACATCTAGTGGGGAGGGGTTGGGCATTTAGTGGGGAGGGGGCTGATCATCTAGTGGGGAGGGGTTGAAAATCTAGTGGGGAGGGGTTGGAACATCTAGTGGGGAGGGGGTTGGAGCATCTAGTGGGGAGCGGGGTTGGAGCATCTAGTGGGCAGGTTTTCGATCATCCATTGGGGAGGGGTTGGGGCGGTCTGGGGGAGGCATCTGGAACATGTAGTGGGGAGGGATTTGAACATCTAGTGGGGAGGGATTTGAACATCTAGTGGGGAGGGGGTTGGGGTGGTCTAGTGGAGAGGGGTCTGGAACATCTAGTGGGGAGGGGTTGGAGCATCTAGTGGGGAGGGGATTGAACATCTAGTGGGGAGGGGTTGGGGTGGTTTGTGGAGAGGGGCTAGAACATCTAGTGGGGAGGGGTTGGAGCATCTAGTGGAGAGGGGGCCAGATCATCTAGTGGGGAGGGGGTTGAAAATCTAGTGGGGAGGTGGTTGGAACATCTAGTGGGGAGGGGTTGGAGAATCTAGTGGGGAGGGGTTGAACATCTAGTGGGGAGGTGTTTAGATCATCCATTGGGGAGGGGTTGGGGCGGTCTGGGGGAGGGATCTGAACATCTAGTGGGGAGGGGGAAAGTCTAGTGGGGAGGGATTTGAACATCTAGTGGGGAGGTGGTTGGAACATCTAGTGGGGAGGGGGTTGGAACATCTAGTGGGGAGGGGGTTAGAACATCTCGGGGGAGGGGGTTGGAGAATCTAGTGGGGTGGGGTTGGAACATCTAGTGGGGAGGGGGTGTAACATCTAGTGGGGGAGGGGTTAGAACATCTAGTGGGGATTTGGGTTGGAGAATCTAGTGGGGAGGGGTTGGAACATCTAGTGGGGAGGGGTTGAACATCTAGTGGGGAGGTGTTTGAACATCCTAGTGGGGAGGGGTTAGGGGCGGTTTGGGGAGGGGGTTGGAACATGTTGTGGGGAGGGGTTGGAACATCTAGTGGGGAGGTGTTGAACATCTAGTGGGGAGGGGTTTGAACATCTGTGGGGAGGGGTCTGGAACATCTAGTGGGGAGGGGGTGAACATCTAGTGGGGAGGGGGTTGAACATCTAGTGGGGAGGGTTGGGGTGGTCTAGTGAGGAGGGGGCTGGATCATCTAGTGGGGAGGGGTTGGGGCATCTAGGGGGAGGGGTTGAACATCTAGTGAGGAGGGGGTTGGAACATCTAGTGGGGAGGGGTCTGGATCATCTAGTGGGGGAGGGGTCTGGATCATCTAGTGGGGAGGGGGTTGGATCATCTAGTGGGGAGGGGTTAGAACATCTAGTGGGAAGGGGATTGGATCATCTAGTGGGTAGGGGTTATAACATCTAGTGGGGAGGGGTAGAACATCTAGTGGGGAGGGGATTGGATCATCTAGTGAGGAGGGGTTGTAACATCTAGTGGGGAGGGGTTGGAGAATCTAGTGGGGAGGGTGTTGGAGAATCTAGTGGGTGGGGTTGGAACATCTAGTGGGGAGGGGGTTGGAACATCTAGTGGGGAGGGGGCTTGGAACATCTAGTGGGGAGGGGGTTGGATAATCTAGTGGGGAGGGGTTGGGGGAACATCTAGTGGGGAGGGGTCTGGGTCATCTAGTGGGAGGGGGCTTGGAACATCTAGTGGGGAGGGGTTGGATCATCTAGGGAGGAGGGGTCTGGATCATCTAGTGGGGAGGGGGTTGGATAATCTAGTGGGGAGGGGTTGGAACATCTAGTGGGGAGGGGTTGAACATCTAGTGGGGAGGGGTTGGGGCATCTAGTGGGGAGGGGGTTGGAACATCTAGTGGGGAGGGGGAACATTAGAACATCTAGTGGGGAGGGGGTTGGATCATCTAGTGGGGAGGGGGTTAGAACATCTAGTGGGGAGGGGTTTAGAAAATCTAGTGGGGAGGGGATTGGAGAATCTCGTGGGGAGGTGTTCGATCATCCACTGGGGAGGGGTTGGGGCAGTCTGGGGGAGGCATCTGGAACATCTAGTGGGGAGGGGATTTGAACATCTAGTGGGGAGGGGCTTGAACATCTAGTGGGGAGGGGTTGGAACATCTAGTGGGGAGGGGGCTGGAACATCTAGTGGGGAGGGGTTGGAACATCTAGTGGGGAGGGGGTTGGATCATGTAGTGGGGAGGGGTTAGAACATCTAGTGGGGGTGGGTTGGAACATCTAGTGGGGAGGGGTTGGAACATCTAGTGGGGAGGGGTTAGAACATCTAGTGGGGAGGGGTTAGAACATCTAGGGGGAGGGGTTGAACATCTAGTGAGGAGGGGGTTGAACATCTAGTGGGGAAGGGTCTGGATCATCTAGGGAGGAGGGGTCTGGATCATCTAGTGGGGAGGGGGTTGGATAATCTAGTGAGGAGAGGGTTAGAACATCTAGTGGGGAGGGGTTAGAACATCTAGTGGGGAGGGGTTGGATCATCTAGTGGGGAGGGGGTTAGAACATCTAGTGGGGAGGGGTTGGATCATCTAGTGGGGAGGGGTTAGGTGGGGAGGGGTTAGAACATCTAGTGGGGGGGTTAGGGGGGGGGTTAGAACATCAATGGGGAGGGGTTAGAACATCTAGTGGGGATGGGGTTGGATCATCTAGTGGGAGGGCATTGGATCATCTAGTGGGGAGGTGTTCGATCATCCATTGGGGAGGGGTTGGGGCGGTCTGGGGGAGGCATCTGGAACATGTAGTGGGGAGGGATTTGAACATCTAGTGGGGAGGGGATTGAACATCTAGTGGGGAGGGGTTGGGGTGTCTGTGGAGAGGGGGCTAGAACATCTAGTGGGGAGGGATTTGAACATCTAGTGGGGAGGGGTTGGAACATCTAGTGGGGGAGGGGTTGAACATCTAGTGGGGAGGTGGTTGGAACATCTAGTGGGGAGGGGTTGGAGACATCTAGTGGGGAGGGTGTTGGAACATCTAGTCAGGTGGGGTTGGAACATCTAGTGGGGGTTTGGGTTGGACAATCTAGTGGGGAGGGGTTGGAACATCTAGTGGGGAGGGGTTGTAACATCTAGTTGGGAGGTTTTTGAACATCCTTTGGGGAGGGGTTGGGGCAGTTTAGGGAGTGGGCTGGAACATGTTGTGGGGAGGGATTGAAACATCTAGTGGGGAAGGAATTGGAACATCTAGTGGGGAGGGGTTTGAACATCTAGTGGGGAGGGGTTGGGCAGTTTGTGGGGGGGGGGCTGGAACATCTAGTGTGGAGGGGTTGGAACATCTAGTGGGGAGGGGTTGGAACATCTAGTGGGGGGGTTGGGTTGGAGCATCTAGTGGGGAGGGGGTTGGATCATCTAGTGAGGAGGGGTTGGATCATCTAGTGGGGAGGGGTTGGGGCGGACTGGGGGGGGGTCTGGATCATCTAGTAAGGAGGGGGTTGGAACATCTAGTGGGGAAGGGTCTGGATCATCTAGGGAGGAGGGGTCTGGATCATCTAGTGGGGAGGGGGTTGGATAATCTAGTGAGGAGAGGGTTAGAACATCTAGTGGGGAGGGGTTAGAACATCTAGTGGGGAGGGGGTGAGAACATCTAGTGGGGAGGGGTTAGAACATCTAGTGGGGAGGGGGTTAGAACATCTAGTGGGGAGGGGTTGGATCATCTAGTGGGGAGGGTGTTGGATCATCTAGTGGGGAGGGGGGGTAGAACATCTAGTGAGGAGGGGGTTAGAACATCTCGTGGGGAGGGTTAGAACATCTAGTTGGGAGGGGGTTGAACATCTAGTGAGGAGGGGGTTAGAACATCTCGTGGGGGGGTTGGGTTAGAACATCTAGTGGGGAGGGGATTGGATAATCTAGTGAGGACAGGGGTTAGAACATCTAGTGGGGAGGGGTTTAGAAAATCTAGTGTGGAGGGGGTTAGAACATCTAGTGGGGAGGGGTTAGAACATCTAGTGAGGAGGGGGGGTTAGAACATCTAGTGGGGAGGGGTTAGAACATCTAGTGAGGATGGGGTTAGAACATCTAGTGGGGAGGGGTTTAGAAAATCTAGTGTGGAGGGGTTAGAACATCTAGTGGGGAGGGGTTAGAACATCTAGTGAGGAGGGGGTTAGAACATCTAGTGGGGAGGGGTTAGAACATCTAGTGAGGATGGGGTTAGAACATCTAGTGGGGAGGGGGTTAGAACATCTAGTGGGGATGGGGTTGGATCATCTAGTGGGTAGGGTGTTGGATCATCTAGTGGGGAGGGGGGAACATCTAGTGAGGAGGGGGTTAGAACATCTCGTGGGGGGGGGGTTAGAACATCTAGTTGGGAGGGGGTAGAACATCTAGTGAGGAGGGGTTAGAACATCTCGTGGGGGGGTTAGAACATCTAGTGGGGAGGGGATTGGATCATCTAGTGGGGAGGGGGTTAGAACATCTAGTTGGGAGGGGGTTAGAACATCTAGTGAGGAGGGGGTTAGAACATCTAGTGGGGAGGGGTTGGAGAATCTAGTGGGGAGGGGGGTTGGAAAATCTCGTGGGGAGGTGTTCGATCATCCAATGGGGAGGGGTTGGGGCGGTCTGGGGGAGGCATCTGGAACATGTAGTGGGGAGGGGGTTTGAACATCTAGTGGGGAGGGGATTGAACATCTAGTGGGGAGGGGGTTGGGGTGGTTTGTGGAGAGGGGGCTGCAACATCTAGTGGGGAGGGGTTGGAGCATCTAGTGGGGAGGGGATTGAACATCTAGTGGGGAGGGTTGGGGTGGTTTGTGGAGAGGGGGCTAGAACATCTAGTGGGGAGGGGTTGGGGCATCTAGTGGAGAGAGGGCTAGAACATCTAGTGGGGAGGGGGTTAGAACATCTAGTGGGGGGGATGGGTTGGATCATCTATTTGGGAGGGCGTTGGATCTAGTGGGGAGGTGTTCGATCATCCATTGGGGAGGGGTTGGGGCGGTCTGGGGGAGGCATCTGGAACATCTAGTGGGGAGGGAATTTGAACATCTAGTGGGGAGGGGTTGGGGTGGTTTGTGGAGAGGGGGCTGGAACATCTAGTGGGGAGGGGTTAGAGCATCTAGTGGGGATGGGATTGAACATCTAGTGGGGAGGGGTTGGGGTGGTTTGTGGAGAGGGGGCTAGAACATCTAGTGGGGAGGGGTTGGAGCATCTAGTGGAGAGGGGGCTAGAACATCTAGTGGGGAGGGGTTGGAGAATGTAGTGGGGAGGGGGTTGGAGAATCTCGTGGGGAGGTGTTCGATCATCCATTGGGGAGGGGTTGGGGCGGTCTGGGGGAGGCATCTGGAACATGTAGTGGGGAGGGATTTGAACATCTAGTGGGGAGGGGGTTGGATGATCTAGTGAGGAGGGGGTAAGAACATCTAGTGGGGAGGGGTTAGAACATCTAGTGGGGAGGGGATTTGATCATCTAGTGGGGAGGGGTTTAACATCTAGTGGGGAGGGGGTCAGAACATCTAGTGGGGAAGGGGTTAGAACATCTAGTGAGGAGGGGTTTAGAACATCTAGTGGAGAGGGGTGAGAACATCTAGTGGGGAAGTGGTTAGAACATCTAGTGAGGAGGGGTTAGAACATCTAGTGGGGAGGGGGTTAGAACATCTAGTGGGGAGGGGGTTAGAACATCTAGTGGGGAGGGGTTGGATCATCTCGTGGGGAGGGGTTAGAACATCTAGTGGGGAGGGGGTTAGAACATCTGGTGGGGAGGGGATTAGAATATCTAGTGGGGAGGGGTTAGAACATCTAGTGGGGAGGGGTTAGAACATCTAGTGGGGAGGGGTTAGAACATCTAGTGAGGAGGGGTTAGAACATCTAGTGGGGAAGGGTCTGGATCATCTAGGGAGGAGGGGTCTGGATCATCTAGTGGGGAGGGGTTGGATAATCTAGTGAGGAGAGGGTTAGAACATCTAGTGGGGAGGGGTTAGAACATCTAGTGGGGAGGGGATTGGATCATCTAGTGGGGAGGGGTTATAACATCTAGTGGGGAGGGGTTGGATCATCTAGTGGGGAGGGGTTAGAACATCTAGTGAGGAGGGGGTTAGAACATCAATGGGGAGGGGGTTAGATCATCTAGTGGGGATGGGGTTGGATCATCTAGTTGGGAGGGCATTGGATCATCTAGTGGGGAGGTGTTTGATCATCCATTGGGGAGGGGTTGGGGCGGTCTGGGGGAGGCATCTGGAACATGTAGTGGGGAGGGGATTTGAACATCTAGTGGGGAGGGGATTGAACATCTAGTGGGGAGGGGTTGGGGTGTTTGTGGAGAGGGGGCTAGAACATCTAGTGGGGAGGGGTTGGAGCATCTAGTGGAGAGGGGGCTAGAACATCTAGTGGGGCGGGATTTGAACATCTAGTGGGGAGGTGGTTGGAACATCTAGTGGGGAGGGGGGAGGGTTGGAGAATCTAGTGGGGAGGGTGTTGGAGAATCTAGTCAGGTGGGGTTGGAACATCTAGTGGGGGTTTGGGTTGGACAATCTAGTGGGGAGGGGTTGGAACATCTAGTGGGGAGGGGTTGTAACATCTAGTTGGGAGGTTTTTGAACATCCTTTGGGGAGGGGTTGGGGCAGTTTAGGGGAGTGGGCTGGAACATGTTGTGGGGAGGGGATTGAAACATCTAGTGGGGAAGGAATTGGAACATCTAGTGGGGAGGGGTTTGAACATCTAGTGGGGAGGGGTTGGGCAGTTTGTGGGGAGGGGGCTGGAACATCTAGTGGGGAGGGGTTGGAACATCTAGTGGGGAGGGGTTGGAACATCTAGTGGGGGAGGGGTTGGAACATCTAGTGGGGAGGGGTTGGAGCATCTAGTGGGGAGGGGTTGGATCATCTAGTGGGGAGGGGTTGGGGCGGACTGGGGAGGGGTCTGGATCATCTAGTAAGGAGGGGTTGGAACATCTAGTGGGGAAGGGTCTGGATCATCTAGGGAGGAGGGGTCTGGATCATCTAGTGGGGAGGGGTTGGATAATCTAGTGAGGAGAGGGTTAGAACATCTAGTGGGGAGGGGTTAGAACATCTAGTGGGGAGGGGTGAGAACATCTAGTGGGGAGGGGGTTAGAACATCTAGTGAGGAGGGGGTTAGAACATCTAGTGGGGAGGGGGTTAGAATATCTAGTGGGGAGGGGAACATTGGCTCATCTCGTGGGGAGGGGTTAGAACATCTAGTGGGGAGGGGGTTAGAAAATCTAGTGTGGAGGGGGTTAGAACATCTAGTGGGGAGGGTTAGAACATCTAGTGAGGAGGGGTTAGAACATCTAGTGGGGAGGGGTTAGAGCATCTAGTGGGGAGGGATTGAACATCTAGTGGGGAGGGGTTGGGGTGGTTTGTGGAGAGGGGGCTAGAACATCTAGTGGGGAGGGGTTGGAGCATCTAGTGGAGGAGGGGGCTTGAACATCTAGTGGGGAGGGGTTGGAGAATCTAGTGGGGAGGGGTTGGAGAATCTCGTGGGGAGTTGTTCGATCATCCATTGGGGAGGGGTTGGGGCGGTCTGGGGGAGGCATCTGGAACATGTAGTGGGGAGGGATTTGAACATCTAGTGGGGAGGGGGTGAGAACATCTAGTGGGGAGGGGTTAGAACATCTAGTGAGGAGGGGGTTGAACATCTAGTGGGGAGGGGGGGGTAGAACATCTAGTGGGGAGGGGTTAGAACATCTAGTGGGGAGGGGTTGGATCATCTAGTGGGGAGGGGGGTTAGAACATGTAGTGGGGAGGGGGTTAGAACATCTAGTGGGGAGGGGATTAGAACATCTAGTGGGGAGGGGTTGAACATCTAGTGGGGAGGGGTTAGAACATCTAGTGGGGAGGGGTTAGAACATCTAGTGAGGGGGGGTTAGAACATCTAGTGGGGAAGGGTCTGGATCATCTAGGGGGAGGGGTCTGGATCATCTAGTGGGGAGGGGGTTGGATAATCTAGTGAGGAGAGGGTTAGAACATCTAGTGGGGAGGGGGTTAGAACATCTAGTGGGGAGGGGATTGGATCATCTAGTGAGGAGGGGGTTAGAACATCTAGTGGGGAGGGGATTGGATCATCTAGTGAGGAGGGGGTTAGAACATCTAGTGGGGAGGGGGTTGAGAACATCTAGTGGGGGGGGGTGGGGAGGGGTAGAACATCTAGTGGGGAGGGGGTTGAACATCTAGTGGGGAGGGGTTAGAACATCTAGTGGGGAGGGGTTAGAACATCTAGTGGGGAGGGGTTAGAACATCTAGTGGGGAGGGGTTAGAACATCTAGTGGGGGGGGTTAGAACATCTAGTGGGGATCTAGGGGTTAGAACATCTAGTGAGGAGGGGTTAGAACATCTAGTGGGGAGGGTTAGAACATCTAGTGGGGAGGGGGTTGGATCATCTAGTGGGGAGGGGTTGGATCATCTAGTGGGGAGGGGGTAGAACATCTAGTGAGGAGGGGTTATAACATCTAGTGGGGAGGGGGTTAGAATATCTAGTGGGGAGTGGGAGGATTTGATCATCTAGTGGGGAGGGGTTAGAACATCTAGTGGGGAGGGGGTTGGATCATCTAGTGGGGAGGGTTGGAGAATCTAGTGGGGGGGGATTGGAGAATCTCGTGGGGAGGTGTTCGATCATCCATTGGGAAGGGGTTGGGGCGGTCTGGGGGAGGGATCTGGAACATGTAGTGGGGAGGGGATTTGAACATCTAGTGGGGAGGGATTTGAATATCTAGTGGGGAGGTGGTTGGAACATCTAGTGGGGAGGGGGTTGGAGAATCTAGTGGGGAGGGGGTTGGAGAATCTAGTCGGGTTGGAGAATCTCGTGGGGAGGTGTTCGATCATCCATTGGGGAGGGGTTGGGGTGCTCTGGGGGAGGGATCTGGAACATGTAGTGAGGAGGGGATTTGAACATCTAGTTGGGAGGGGTTTGAACATCTAGTGGGGAGGGGTTTGAACATCTAGTGGGGAGGGGTTTGAACATCTAGTGGGGAGGGGGTTGGATCATCTAGTGAGGAGGGGGTTAGAACATCTAGTGGGGAGGGGTTTGAACATCTAGTGGGGAGGGGGTTGGA
This sequence comes from Oncorhynchus tshawytscha, assembly GCF_018296145.1. Classification (NCBI taxonomy): domain Eukaryota; kingdom Metazoa; phylum Chordata; class Actinopteri; order Salmoniformes; family Salmonidae; genus Oncorhynchus; species Oncorhynchus tshawytscha. The sequence continues at coordinate 16,910,114 of NC_056451.1, forward strand.
GAATCTAGTGGGGAGGGGGTTGGAACATCTAGTGGGGAGGGGGTTATTGATCATCTAGTGGGGAGGGGGGTAGGAGAATCTAGTGGGGAGGGGGTTGGAGACATCTAGGTGTTCGATCATCCATTGGGGAGGGGTTGGGGCGGTCTGGGGGAGGGATCTGGAACATCTAGTGGGGAGGGGATTTGAACATCTAGTGGGGAGGGATTTGAATATCTAGTGGGGAGGTGGTTGGAACATCTAGTGGGGAGGGGTTGGAGAATCTAGTGGGGAGGGTCTAGTGGGTTGGAGAATCTATGGGGAGGTGTTCGATCATCCATTGGGGAGGGGTTGGGGTGCTCTGGGGAGGGATCTGGAACATCTAGTGGGAGGGGATTTGAACATCTAGTGGGAGGATTTGAACATCTAGTGGGGAGGGGTTTGAACATCTAGTGGGGAGGGGTTTGAACATCTAGTGGGGAGGGGGGTTGGATCATCTAGTGAGGAGGGGGCTGGAAAATCTAGTGGGGAGGGGTTTGAACATCTAGTGGGGAGGGGATTGAACATCTAGTGGGGAGGGGTTAGAACATCTAGTGGGGAGGGGATTTGATCATCTAGTGGGGAGGGGTTGGAGAATCTAGTGGGGAGAGGGTTAGAACAGCTAGTGGGGAGGGGGTTAGAACATCTAATGGGGATGGGGTTGGATCATCTAGTGGGGAGGGTGTTGGATCATCTAGTGGGGAGGGGGAAGAACATCTAGTGAGGAGGGGGTTAGAACATCTAGTGGGGAGGGGTTAGAACATCTAGTGGGGAGGGGTTAGAACATCTAGTGGGGAGGGGTTAGAACATCTAGTGGGGAGGGGATTGGATCATCTAGTGGGGAGGGGTTGGAGAATCTAGTGGGTTGGAGAATCTCGTGGGGAGGTGTTCGATCATCCATTGGGGAGGGGTTGGGGTGCTCTGGGGGAGGGATCTGGAACATGTAGTGAGGAGGGATTTGAACATCTAGTTGGGAGGATTTGAACATCTAGTGGGGAGGGGTTTGAACATCTAGTGGGGAGGGGTTTTAACATCTAGTGGGGAGGGGTTGAATCATCTAGTGAGGAGGGGGTTGGATCATCTAGTGGGGAGGGGTTGGGGCATCTGGGGGAGGTGTCTGGATCATCTAGTGAGGAGGGGGTTGGAACATCTAGTGAGCAGGGGGTTTGAACATCTAGTGGGGAGGGGTTTGAACATCTAGTGGGGAGGGGGTTAGAACATCTAGTGGGGAGGGGTTAGAACATCTAGTGAGGAGGGGGTTAGAACATCAATGGGGAGGGGGTTAGAACATCTAGTGGGGATGGGGTTGGATCATCTAGTTGGGAGGGCATTGGATCATCTAGTGGGGAGGTGTTCGATCATCCATTGGGGAGGGGTTTGGGCGGTCTGGGGAGGCATCTGGAACATGTAGTGGGGAGGGGATTTGAACATCTAGTGGGGAGGGGGTTGAACATCTAGTGGGGAGGGGTTGGGGTGTTTGTGGAGAGGGGGCTAGAACATCTAGTGGGGAGGGGTTGGAGCATCTAGTGGGGAGGTGGTTGGAACATCTAGTGGGGAGGGGTTGGAGATCTAGTGGGGAGGGTGTTGGAGAATCTAGTCAGGTGGGGTTGGAACATCTAGTGGGGAGGGGCTGTAACATCTAGTGGGGAGGGGTTGGAACATCTAGTGGGGGTTTGGGTTGGACAATCTAGTGGGGAGGGGTTGGAACATCTAGTGGGGAGGGGTTGTAACATCTAGTTGGGAGGTTTTTGAACATCCTTTGGGGAGGGGTTGGGGCAGTTTAGGGGGGGGGCTGGAACATGTTGTGGGGAGGGGATTGAAACATCTAGTGGGGAAGGAATTGGAACATCTAGTGGGGAGGGGTTTGAACATCTAGTGGGGAGGGGTTGGGCAGTTTGTGGGGAGGGGCTGGAACATCTAGTGGGGAGAGGTTGGAACATCTCGTGTGGAGGGGTTGGAACATCTAGTGGGGAGGGGTTGGAGCATCTAGTGGGGGTGGGTTGGAACATCTAGTGGGGAGGGGTTGGATCATCTAGTGAGGAGGGTGTTGGATCATCTAGTGGGGAGGGGTTGGGGCGGACTGGGGAAGGGGTCTGGATCATCTAGTAAGGAGGGGTTGGAACATCTAGTGGGGAAGGGTCTGGATCATCTAGGGAGGAGGGGTCTGGAACATCTAGTGGGGAGGGGTTGGATAATCTAGTGAGGGGGGGTTATAACATCTAGTGGGGAGGGGATTGGATCATCTACTGAGGAGGGGTTAGAACATCTAGTGGGGAGGGGTTAGAACATCTAGTGGGGAGGGGTTGGATCATCTAGTGAGGAGGGGTTGGAACATCTAGTGGGGAGGGGTTAGAACATCTAGTGGGGAGGGGGGTTAGAACATCTAGTGAGGAGGGGTTAGAACATCTAGTGGGGAGGGGTTAGAACATCTAGTGGGGAGGGGTTTGAAACATCTAGTGGGGAGGGGTTGGATCATCTAGTGGGGAGGGGTTATAACATCTAGTGGGGAGGGGTTAGAACATCTAGTGAGGAGGGGTTAGAACATCTAGTGGGGATGGGGTTAGAACATCTAGTGAGGGAGGGGGTTAGAACATCTAGTGGGGAGGGTTAGAACATCTAGTGGGGAGGGGGTTGGATCATCTAGTGGGGAGGGGTTGGATCATCTAGTGGGGAGGGTGTAGAACATCTAGTGAGGAGGGGTTATAACATCTAGTGGGGAGGGGGTTAGAATATCTAGTGGGGAGAGGATTTGATCATCTAGTGGGGAGGGGTTAGAACATCTAGTGGGGAGGGGATTGGATCATCTAGTGGGGAGGGGGTTGGAGAATCTAGTGGGGAGGGGTTGGAGAATCTCGTGGGGAGGTGTTCGATCATCCATTGGGGAGGGGTTGGGGCGGTCTGGGGGAGGGATCTGGAACATGTAGTGGGGAGGGGATTTGAACATCTAGTGGGGAGGGATTTGAATATCTAGTGGGGAGGTGGTTGGAACATCTAGTGGGGAGGGGTTGGAGAATCTAGTGGGGAGGGTGTTGGAGAATCTAGTTTGGAGAATCTAGTGGGGAGGTGTTCGATCATCCATTGGGGAGGGTTGGGGGTGCTCTGGGGGAGGGATCTGGAACATCTAGTGAGGAGGGGATTTGAACATCTAGTGGGGAGGGGTTTGAACATCTAGTGGGGAGGGGTTTGAACATCTAGTGGGGAGGGGTTTGAACATCTAGTGGGGAGGGGTTGGATCATCTAGTGGGAGGGGGTTAGAACATCTAGTGGGGAGGGGTTTGATCATCTAGTGGGGAGGGGTTGGAGAATCTAGTGGGGAGGGGTTAGAACAGCTAGTGGGGAGGGGTTAGAACATCTAATGGGGAGGGGTTGGATCATCTAGTGGGGAGGGTGTTGGATCATCTAGTGGGGAGGGGGGATTGAACATCTAGTGAGGAGGGGGTTAGAACATCTAGTGGGGAGGGGTTAGAACATCTAGTGGGGAGGGGTTGGATAATCTAGTGGGGAGGGGTTAGAACATCTAGTGGGGAGGGGATTGGATCATCTAGTGGGGAGGGGTTGGAGAATCTAGTGGGGAGGGGGTTGGAGAATCTCGTGGGAAGGTGTTCGATCATCCATTGGGGAGGGGTTGGGGCGGTCTGGGGAGGGATCTGGAACATGTAGTGGGGAGGGATTTGAACATCTAGTGGGGAGGGATTTGAACATCTAGTGGGGAGGTGGTTGGAACATCTAGTGGGGAGGGGGTTGGAAATCTAGTGGGGAGGGTTTGGAGAATCTAGTCGGGGGGGGTTGGAGAATCTCGTGGGGAGGTGTTCGATCATCCATTGGGGAGGGGTTGGGGTGCTCTGGGGGAGGGATCTGGAACATGTAGTGGGAGGGGATTTGAACATCTAGTTGGGAGTGATTTGAACATCTAGTGGGGAGGGGTTTGAACATCTAGTGGGGAGGGGTTTGAACATCTAGTGGGGAGGGGGTTGGATCATCTAGTGAGGAGGGGGCTGGAAAATCTAGTGGGGAGGGGTTTGAACATCTAGTGGGGAGGGGATTGAACATCTAGTGGGGAGGGGGTTAGAACATCTAGTGGGGAGGGGTTTGATCATCTAGTGGGGAGGGGTTGGAGAATCTAGTGGGGAGAGGGTTAGAACAGCTAGTGGGGAGGGGTTAGAACATCTAATGGGGATGGGGTTGGATCATCTAGTGGGGAGGGTGTTGGATCATCTAGTGGGGAGGGGGAAGAACATCTAGTGAGGAGGGGTTAGAACATCTAGTGGGGAGGGGTTAGAACATCTAGTGGGGAGGGGTTAGAACATCTAGTGGGGAGGGGTTAGAACATCTAGTGGGGAGGGGATTGGATCATCTAGTGGGGAGGGTGTTGGAGGGGGTTGGAGAATCTCAGGTGTTCGATCATCCATTGGGGAGGGGTTGGGGCTCTGGGGAGGGATCTGGAACATGTAGTGAGGAGGGATTTGAACATCTAGTTGGGAGTGATTTGAACATCTAGTGGGGAGGGGTTTGAACATCTAGTGGGGAGGGGTTTGAACATCTAGTGGGGAGGGGGTTGAATCATCTAGTGAGGAGGGGTTGGATCATCTAGTGGGGAGGGGTTGGGGCGGTCTGGGGAGGTGTCTGGATCATCTAGTGAGGAGGGGGTTGGAACATCTAGTGAGCAGGGGTTTGAACATCTAGTGGGGAGGGGTTTGAACATCTAGTGGGGAGGGGTTAGAACATCTAGTGGGGAGGGGTTAGAACATCTAGTGAGGAGGGGTTAGAACATCAATGGGGAGGGGTTAGAACATCTAGTGGGGATGGGGTTGGATCATCTAGTTGGGGAGGGGGTTGGATCATCTAGTGGGGAGGTGTTCGATCATCCATTGGGGAGGGGTTGGGGTGGTCTGGGGGAGGCATCTGGAACATGTAGTGGGGAGGGGTTTGAACATCTAGTGGGGAGGGGATTGAACATCTAGTGGGGAGGGGTTGGGGTGTTTGTGGAGAGGGGCTAGAACATCTAGTGGGGAGGGGTTGGAGCATCTAGTGGGGAGGTGGTTGGAACATCTAGTGGGGAGGGGGTTGGAGATCTAGTGGGGAGGGTGTTGGAGAATCTAGTCAGGTGGGGTTGGAACATCTAGTGGGGAGGGGCTGGAACATCTAGTGGGGAGGTGGTTGGAACATCTAGTGGGGGGGTTGGGTTGGACAATCTAGTGGGGAGGGGTTGGAACATCTAGTGGGGAGGGGTTGTAACATCTAGTGGGGAGGTTTTGAACATCCTTTGGGGAGGGGTTGGGGCAGTTTAGGGGAGGGGGCTGGAACATGTTGTGGGGAGGGATTGAAACATCTAGTGGGGAAGGGGTTGGAACATCTAGTGGGGAGGGGTTTGAACATCTAGTGGGGAGGGGTTGGGCAGTTTGAGGGGGCTGGAACATCTAGTGGGGAGGGTTTGGAACATCTAGTGGGGAGGGGTTGGAACATCTAGTGGGGAGGGGGGTTGGAGCATCTAGTGGGGGTGGGTTGGAGCATCTAGTGGGGAGGGGGTTGGATCATCTAGTGAGGAGGGTGTTGGATCATCTAGTGGGGAGGGGTTGGGGCGGACTGGGGGAAGGGGTCTGGATCATCTAGTAAGGGGGGGTTGGAACATCTAGTGGGGAAGGGTCTGGATCATCTAGGGAGGAGGGGTCTGGATCATCTAGTGGGGAGGGGTTGGATAATCTAGTGAGGAGGGGTTATAACATCTAGTGGGGAGGGGATTGGGATCATCTACTGAGGAGGGGTTAGAACATCTAGTGGGGAGGGGTTAGAACATCTAGTGGGGAGGGATTGGATCATCTAGTGAGGAGGGGTTGAACATCTAGTGGGGAGGGGGTTGGATCATCTAGTGGGGAGGGGGTTAGAACATCTAGTGGGGAGGGGATTAGAACATCTAGTGGGGAGGGGGTTAGAACATCTAGTGGGGAGGGGGTTAGAACATCTAGTGGGGAGGGGATTGGATCATCTAGTGGGGAGGGGGTTAGAACATCTAGTGGGGAGGGGATTGGATCATCTAGTGAGGAGGGGGAGGGGTTAGAACATCTAGTGGGGAGGGGGTTAGAACATCTAGTGGGGAGGGGTTGGATCATCTAGTGAGGAGGGGTTAGAACATCTAGTGGGGAGGGGTTAGAACATCTCTAGTGGGGAGGGGGTTAGAACATCTAGTGGGGATGGGGTTAGAACATCTAGTGGGGAGGGGTTAGAACATCTAGTGAGGAGGGGTTAGAACATCTAGTGGGGATGGGGTTAGAACATCTAGTGGGAGGGGGTTAGAACATCTAGTGGGGACGGGTTAGAACATCTAGTGGGGAGGGGTTGGATCATCTAGTGGGGAGGGTGTTGGATCATCTAGTGGGGAGGGGGAACATCTAGAACATCTAGTGGGGGGGGTTATAACATCTAGTGGGGAGGGGGTTGGATCATCTAGTGGGGAGGGGTGGATCATCTAGTGGGGATGGGGTTAGAACATCTAGTGGGGAGGGGATTGGATCATCTAGTGGGGAGGGGTTGGAGGATCTAGTGGGGAGGGGGATTGGAGAATCTCGTGGGGAGGTGTTCGATCATCCATTGGGGAGGGGTTGGGGCGGTCTGGGGGAGGGATCTGGAACATGTAGTGGGGAGGGGATTTGAACATCTAGTGGGGAGGGGTTTGAACATCTAGTGGGGAGGGGTTAGAACATCTAGTGGGGAGGGGTTGGAGAATCTAGTGGGGAGGGTGTTGGAGAATCTAGTGGGGGTTGGAGAATCTCGTGGGGAGGTGTTGGATCATCCATTGAGGAGGGGTTGGGGCGCTCTGGGGAGGGATCTGGAACATCTAGTGGGGAGGGGATTTGAACATCTAGTGGGGAGGGGGTTGGAGAATCTAGTGGGGAGGGTGTTGGAGAATCTCTAGTGGGGAGGGGGAGAATCTAGTGGGGAGGTGTTGGATCATCCAGTGGGGAGGGGTTGGGGGCGGTCTGGGGGAGGGGCATCTGGAACATCTAGTGGGGAGGGGTTTGAACATCTAGTGGGGAGGGGTTTGAACATCTAGTGGGGAGGGGTTGGAACATCTAGTGGGGAGGGGTTGGAAATCTAGTGGGGAGGGGGTTGGAGAATCTCGTGGGGAGGTGTTGATCATCCACTGGGGAGGGGTTGGGGCGGTCTGGGGGAGGCATCTGGAACATGTAGTGGGGAGGGGGTTTGAACATCTAGTGGGGAGGATTTGAACATCTAGTGGGGAGGGGTTTGAACATCTAGTGGGGAGGGGTTTGAACATCTAGTGGGGAGGGGTTGGATCATCTAGTGAGGAGGGGTTGGAAAATCTAGTGGGGAGGGGTTTGAACATCTAGTGGGGAGGGGTTGAACATCTAGTGGGGAGGGGTTAGAACATCTAGTGGGGAGGGGATTTGATCATCTAGTGGGGAGGGGTTGGAGAATCTAGTGGGGAGAGGGTTAGAACAGCTAGTGGGGAGGGGGTTAGAACATCTAATGGGGATGGGGTTGGATCATCTAGTGGGGAGGGTGTTGGATCATCTAGTGGGGAGGGGGTTGGAGAATCTAGTGGGGAGAGGGTTAGAACAGCTAGTGGGGAGGGGTTAGAACATCTAATGGGGATGGGGTTGGATCATCTAGTGGGGAGGGTGTTGGATCATCTAGTGGGGAGGGGGAAGAACATCTAGTGAGGAGGGGGTTAGAACATCTAGTGGGGAGGGGGTTAGAACATCTAGTGGGGAGGGGATTGGATCATCTAGTGGGGAGGGGGTTAGAACATCTAGTGGGGAGGGGATTGGATCATCTAGTGGGGAGGGGTTGAATCTAGTGGGGAGGGGTTGGAGAATCTAGTGGGAGGTGTTGGATCATCTTGGGGAGGGGTTGGGGAGGTCTGGGGGAGGCATCTGGAACATCTAGTGGGGAGGGGTTTGAACATCTAGTGGGGAGGGGTTGAACATCTAGTGAGGAGGGGTTGGATCATCTAGTGGGGAGGGGTTGGGGCATCTGGGGGAGGGTGTCTGGAACATCTAGTGAGGAGGGGTTGGAACATCTAGTGAGCAGGGGGTTTGAACATCTAGTGGGGAGGGGTTTGAACATCTAGTGGGGAGGGGTTGGATCATCTAGTGGGGAGGGGGTTAGAACATCTAGTGGGGAGGGTGTTAGAACATCTAGTGAGGAGGGGTTAGAACATCTAGTGGGGAGGGGATTGGATCATCTAGTGAGGAGGGGGTTGAACATCTAGTGGGGAGGGGGTTAGAACATCTAGTGGGGAGGGGGGGTTAGAACATCTAGTGGGGAGGGGGTTAGAACATCTAGTGGGGAGGGGGTTAGAACATCTAGTGGGGAGGGGTTAGAACATCTAGTGGGGAGGGGTTTGGAACATCTAGTGGGGAGGGGTTAGAACATCTAGTGGGGAGGGGTTAGAACATCTAGTGGGGAGGGGATTGGAACATCTAGTGGGGAGGGGGTTAGAACATCTAGTGAGGAGGGGATTGGATCATCTAGTGGGGAGGGGTTGGAACATCTAGTGGGGAGGGGATCTGGATCATCTAGTGAGGAGGGGTTAGAACATCTAGTGGGGAGGGGTTAGAACATCTAGTGGGGAGGGGATTGGAGCATCTCGTGGGGAGGGGGTTAGAACATCTAGTGAGGAGGGGATTGGATCATCTAGTGGGGAGTGGATTGGAGCATCTATTGGGGAGGGGATTGGATCATCTAGTGAGGAGGGGGTTAGAACATCTAGTGGGGAGGGGTTAGAACATCTAGTGGGGAGGGGTTGGAACATCTAGTGGGGAGGGGGTTAGAACATCTAGTGAGGAGGGTGTTGGCTCATCTATTGGGGAGGGGTTGGAACATCTAGTGGGGAGGTGTTAGATCATCTTGGAGAGGGGTTGGGGAGGTCTGGGGGAGGGGTCTGGAACATGTAGTGGGGAGGGGATTGAACATCTAGTGGGGAGGGGTTGGGGTGGTTTAGTGGGAGGGGCTGGAACATCTAGTGGGGAGGGGATTGGAACATCTAGTGGGGAGGGGATTGGAACATCTAGTGGGGAGGTGGTTGGAATATCTAGTAGGGAGGGGTTGGGCGGTTTGTGGGGAGGGGCTGGAACATCTAGTGGGGAGAGGTTGGAACATCTAGTGGGGAGGGGGCTGGAATATCTAGTGGGGATGTGGTTGGAGCATCTAGTGGGGAGGTGTTGGAGCATCTAGTGGGGAGGGGTTGGATCATCTAGTGGGGAGGGGTTGGACCATCTAGTGAGTGGGGTTGGAACATCTAGTGGGGAGGGATTGGGACAACTAGTGGGGAGAGGGTTGGAACATCTAGTGGGGAGAGGGTTGGAACTTCTAGTGGGGATAGGGTTGGAACATCTAGTGGGGAGGGGTTGGAACATCTAGTGGGGAGGGGTTGGGGCAGTTAGTAGGGAGGGATTGGGACAACTAGTGGGGAGAGGGTTGGAACATCTAGTGGGGAGAGGGTTGGAACATCTAGTGGGAGGGGTTGGGGCAGTTAGTGGAGAGTGGGCTGTGGACTCTGGGCTGATCAGGGAGCAAGCTTGCGAAGGAGGAGGTGGGCTGGGATATTTGCCTGCACACCATGACCACATTCCTCTTCCACTTGTTTTTACTCATGTTTTCTTTTGTAACTGGATTTTGGATTTTCAAGACCAATACATGTCTTTATCAATCATGCTAACATTTGTAGGTGTGTAATACAATGGACAGCAGTTACAAGTAAACATCTCACAATAGGAAAGTGGGAGCTTAAAATTCTTGGTCCCCTAGATTACTGTCCACTGCTCACCCTCTTAATTCCACCAAAACATTTAAAGCAACCTTTTCCTTCAAACTCTTTTGTGGACAACCAAATGCATATGCATGCACATAATCATCCACCCAGAGTAATATTGTTCCTATTCTTTCAAGCCTTCATTATACAGATACAGTACAAGTGGAGCTCTTGGGACCTCAGTGTCACCTTTAGTCCCATCCTAAACATTTTGGAAGAGAAATGCATTTCATAATGGAATATGAGAGTCAACATGCACATTGTCTGATTATGTTAATAGTAAATCCAATTATGCATTTAGCTGTAGTGTAATGCCTGAGAACCTGACAAGGACTGGTGACAATGGGGTCTACCACTGTGGAGTGGAACCAACTCACAAATAGTACACTACAATCAGTAGATTGGGTGTTCAGGGATGACCAATGATTGTTATTGGCACACCTTTTACACTTACCTGTTTTCAATGCTCTGCCCCTCCACGTGAAAATGTACAGGAAAATCACATACTGTAAGACAAGTCGAAACTATCTGTATGGCATTGTATTTGACAGCGAACCTCAATAGCAGTGCAAATGCAATCATTATGAGTCACTAATACTTGGCAGACTGTTGTTTAAGTGATATTGCACATGGATATGTTCTGTTTCTCTGCATTACAAATAAGCATTGCAGCTCTCCAACTCCTGATCAATGTGATTTTGACTTTAGTCAGAGAACATGAAGCACTTTCTAAATTAACCAACTGTCAGCGTCCACACTAATTAATGTTTACTAAACTTGAAAGTGCATAGGCTACACTGAGAACCATAATTACAAATATGTCTTCAACAGCAATTTGTTTCTTGGTTGACAGAAAACATAAAAAGTTGGTCTTAAAATGAGCACACAAAGCTAACAAACAAATGTATTTCAAACTATTTCAAGCCCGTTTTGATCCCTCAAGACATCCTATCAGTAACATGTCCCTGATCGGTGAAGAAACTGCGAAACACAGTCAACCCAGCAATTAGTGTAAATTAACAGACATTTAAAAAAATGTCTTTGCTTAGAAAATGGCTGCTTTGTAGTTCAAACAAATTCCACTTTGGCCTTGGAGTGGGAGTTTTTCCAGCAAATGCTTAAATCCTAAAATAAGTACTGCAATCTTCTGGCACAGACGTACTGTAATGCTTTAAAAACAATTTAGCAACTGTCATCGCTGTAATTACAGTAACTAATTACCATCCTAGGCAAACAAATAGCTTAACATAATATGCAGGCCCAATCAATTTTGAAGAAATGCAAATTCCAAAAGCCAAAAAAAAGAAGCCATTTTGGCAAACCTGAAAGGGAATACAGAGGAAATAATACACTTTGTTTTATCCACACATAATTCCCAGGGAATATCATATCATGAATATTTGCATTCAGTTCTTATCAGTACATTTGCATTTGCCTCTTATCAGTCGGCAAGCCAGGCACAGCCAGATAGGGAGAGCTGCCTCCACGCAATACACACATTTCTAATGAGTCACGTCCCAGCCTGATATCATTTTGGCTAGAACTTTATCACCAAAACGAGGAGGTCATTTTTTCGTGGAGTTGGCTCATCTTGCAACTGTCTTTTGAGTTTTTTTCTTTTTTGATGTGATTCAACTGAGATTCATTTTTTAAAGCCCAACAAAAAGGATTATTTTCTCTCTTCCCCCAACTGCAACAGCTCATATCAGTGGCACGTTTGCCTGCAATGATTATCACTGTGTCATAAAATGTTTCAGTTTTATCCGAGTATTATTTTATTTGCCACAGCATCCCCCCTCTGAACAGACAGAGCTCATCTGCATGAAGAGGACAGCACCATTTGAAGCAGCAGCAGCAGCAGTGTCGACAGGCAGGCCAGGCGACAGGCTACATACACAGACAGCTCCCACTTCCCATTTCATTTAGTATACATATGCAACAGTCTCCGCAGGGGAAATTTTAAGTAATTGTTTGATAGCGTTTTTGAAAAAGGTATTCCACAATAACAATTTCATGGTGCATTGCAGAGTATAATTATAAATGTGTATTTTATCCTGGTCGGCCGAGTCGAGGAAACACTGCAGGTCAAGTAAAGGATCCTAGTCAAATGGTCGTCTCATTAGTCCAATCTGTTTCTTCCTGCTAATTATTTTTTTTCACTCTCTCAACTACTCTGGATTGTCCCACACTGCGTGTATAAGTGTTATGAATAATGATTTTCATTGTAAAATTGTTGTTTGTGCAAATATGTTTTGCATTAATTACAATGTTGATGTGACAAAATGTTAAACATTCTTTTGATGTAACGTAATCATGCATTTATATGCAGCATGCTCTGTTTTCTTAATGCTTTCTGACAGTTCACAGATTTTTATTCGCCGGTAGTTTTGCGTGGAATTAAAATGGCACAAGAGGGGGGAAATAAATAAATAAAGACAACGGAATAATTCAGATAAACCAGACATGTCATCAGTATTGAGACAGACACACTGTAAATAATTCAAGTCAATGATTAGTTTTTTTAAGCTAATATAAATGTACATCATAAATAGTCAATGAAAGGGACAATGGCAGATGATTGACCCTCCGTGTGACACACAATGCACCTGTGACTGCAGTGGTTTTAGTGTAGCGATAAGGTACAATATAGTTTAGTCCAATACAATACAGTACAATACACAGTACAGTCCAATACAATACAGTACAATACAGTATAATACAATACACAGTACAGTACAATACAGTACAGTATAATACACAGTACAGTCCAATACAATACAGTATAGTACAATACACAGTACAGTACAGTCTAATACACAGTACACAGTACAATACACAGTACAGTATAGTACAATACACAGTACAGTACATGCAGAGTCCCATGCAGAAAACAATAGACAGGTGTGAAACACCAAAACAGAGACGTCTCTTATTCTCCAAGGCTTCCTTGGTTAGGGACTTTATCTCAGGAGAATAAGCTGGGAGGGAATGTGAGGATGAATGTATTTATCTCCAACCGTTTGCCAGCCCAGAGAAATCTTTATTCCTATGTAAAACCAGGATGGATACTGGATGGTTTTGGTGGTTGGTCCCCTCTCTGGGTGCTGTATGGCTGCTGCAGCTTGGTAGAGGGCAGCCAGCCGGCTTCACCTTAAGTATTTCCTTTAAATCTTATCTCACCCTTTGTTTAAACAGAGGAGCAAAGACATTCCACTTTGCCAGCCCTAGAACACATTGAGGCTCCATTCTTTTGTATTTCTGCAAGGAAATTGTCTCAACATTACAAGGAAAATTCAGGGATTGAGGTGCAATATGTGTTTGCAACATGTATAGCAAGCATAATATTGTGTATATAAAAAAGGACAGACGGCCGGACGAACGGACAGACGGACGAACAGATAGACAGCAGTAAAGTCAGGCTGGTGGTTGTCTCCACGTGCCCCTTCTCCCCTTCTAAGCTTCTTCCAGGCTTCTCCCATGACCATTCTAGGCTTCTCCCAGGCTTCTCCCAGGCTTCTTCCAGGCTTCTTCTAGGCTTCTCCCAGGCTTATTCTAGGCTTCTCCCAGGCTTCTTCCAGGCCTGCCAAGGTGTGCCAGGAGCTTAGTGCTATATGGATCAGTCCAACAGCACACCATACCCTGCTCTGGTCTCCCTCACACTGTTTTTCAGCAGGCTGCCTCTGCCTGCCACTAACCCCATTAGCCACGTACAGCCAATAGTCAACAGGCTTGCTGTGTGTCTCTGTCTGTATCTACCTCTCTCTCTGCCAGTCCTATCTACAGTATATATCTACTAGTCTCTCTCCCTCTTCCCTCTCTCTCTCTCTCTCTCTCCCATTTTCTCTCGCTCTCTCTCCCCCCTCTTTCCATCTCTATCCCCTCCTCTCTCTCTCCATCTCTCTCGCTCTCCCTGTCTCTCTCCCTCTCTCTCCATGCGCCAGCATTAGGTCCAGAGTCAGGTTCTTGGTACATGTGAGGTCGGCGCATTAGTGCCCCATTCTTCCCCCTCTCTCAGAGGGGGTCCACTGTCCGCTCCGACTTCTACAACTGGTGAGCTGCCATCGAACCAAAACACTGTTAATCACAACCTCATGAGTGACTAAAGGCCTCACAAATGAGCACAGAGATGGTGTTTGCCGAGCGAGGATATGGGGGCCTTCCAAGGCAACAGAGCAGCAGGCCAGTCTTTGTCTGTGGATCTGGGGCCGCATTCTGTTTGGCTGCCTTTGGGGCCAGTGGGGACAGGATAGAGAGTCTTTGAACACAGCATTTGCAGCTTTTGAAAATAAGCTTGTGGGTGATGGAGATGTTGCTCAGGCATAATGGATGGAGACTGAGATTAAACTGAACCTCTGTCTATTTCTAGACAGTTGATACTGTTAGGAGTAGCAGAGATGTATTTAGATGGAATAGGCTGCTGCTGTGGTGGAAAGCTACAGTTCTGTATTAACCAATGCGAAAGTGACTTCAGAGGTCTTTTGATTCAGTAACTTAGTGCCATCAAATTCAACTATTATCTGTATGATCTTTGGCTTTCACGCAAACATACACATACACATGCACACACACACACACACACACACACACACACACACACACACACACGAACACGATCACACACTGAAAATGGACTGTTTAGAGCGGGTGAAAAAGCATATGATGGAAGACAGAGTCTGGGCTGGGTGGAGTAGTACTGATTAAGTGATTGGGAGCATTCTGTTACTGAAATGCTCTCTGCAATCCTGACGATAACATCATCTTTGGCTTTATCTCTATTCTTGAACTTATTTTAAACATTCCCCTCTGCTCTCTCTTCACTACATACTGTCCTCTTCTTTTGGCATCCACTTTCATTACTGGACTTATCTCATACATCCTTCCTCTCTGTCACTCTGTTTATTGTGTGGCAGGGGTTCGAAGATTAGCTGTTCCCACATACTCCTAACACCCTTTTATAATGAAGGCTAGCTCCCGTCCAGCTGCATTGCACGCCGGTGCACTGCAGTGTGCAGGCCACTGCAGTGCTAGGAAGGAACTAAAGATGTATCTATAGTTGAGGTAAATTAATTAGACTATCTGTGGAAAGATGGACCCGAAAACAGATGCATTTAATCTGGCAATGCATTTTTTATTGAATAGTTAATCCCATGGAAAATACAATGTCTGCTGCCATATAATAGTATATCATCCCAGCAGATTCTTTGCATATACAGTGCATTCAGAAAGTATTCAGACCCCCCCAGCCCTTTTTCCACATTTTGAGACGTTACAGCCTTATTCTAAAATGTATTAAATATTTGTTTCCCTCATCAATCTACGCACAATACCCCATAATGACAAAGCGAAAACAGTTTTTACAAATGTTTGTTAATTTATTAAAAATAAAAAAACAGAAATACCTTATTTACGTAAGTATACAGACCCTTTGCTATGAGACTCGGAATTGAGCTCAGGTGCATCCTATTTCCATTGATCATCCTTGAGATGTTACTACAACTTGATTGGAGTGGTAAATTCAATTGATTGGACATGATTTGGAAAGGCACACACTTGTCTTCACAAGGTCCCAGAGTTGACAGTGTACGTCAGAACAAAAACCAAGCCACGAGGTCGAAGAGGTCGTAGAGCTCCGAGACAGGATTGTGTCAAGGCACAGATCTGGGGAAGGGTACCAAAAAATGTCTGCAGCATTGAATGTCTCCAAGAACACAGTGGCCATCATTCTTAAATGGAAAAAGTTTGGAACCACCAAGACTCTTCCTAGAGCTGGCTTCCCGGCCAAACTGAGCAATTAGGGGAGAGGGGCCTTGGTAAGGGAGGTGACTCTGGGAGCTCCAGAGTTCCTCTGTGGAGATGGGAGAACCATCCAGAAGGACAACCATCTCTGCAGCACTCCACCAATCAGGCCTTTCTGGTAGAGTGCCCAGACGGAAGCCATTCCTCAGTAAAAGGCACACGACAGGCTGCTTGGAGTTTGCCATAAGTCACGTCTGGAGGAAACCTGGCCCTATCCCTACAGTGAAGCATGGTGGTGGCAGCATCATGCTGTGGGGATGTTTTTCAGCGACAGGGACTGGGAGACTAGTCAGGATTGTGGGAAATATGAACGGAGCAAAGTACAGAGAGATCCTTGATGGAAACCGGCTGCAGAGCGCTCAGGACCTCAGACTGGGGCAAAGTTTCAACGACCCTAAGCACACAGTCAAGACAACGCAGGAGTGACTTCGGGAAGTCTCTGAATTAGAGGTCGACCGATTAATCGGAATGGCCGATTAATTAAGGTAGATTTCAAGTTTTCATAACAATCGGAAATCGGTATTTTTGGACACAGATTTATATATTTTTTTACACCTTTATTTAACCTTTATTTAACGAGGCAAGTCAGTTAAGAACACATTCTTATTTTCAATGACGGCCTAGGAACGGTGGGTTAACTGCCTGTTCAGGGGCAGAACGACAGATTTTTACCTTGTCAGCTCAGGGATTCAATCTTGCAACATTAGAGTTAACTAGTCCAACGCTTTAACCACCGGCCTCTCATTGCACTCCACGAGGAGCCTGCCTGTTACGCGAATGCAGTAAGAAGCCAAGGTAAGTTGCTAGCTAGGGTCATGACGTTGGCCTCTTTGGGAATAGCAAGCCCCATTCCCCTCTCCCTGCCTCCCCCTTTCCTCCTTCAACTAGGTTGTTGTGGTCAGAGAGACGTCATAAATTCCTGAGAATCTCCTCATGGACACACAGTAGAGAGAGAGTAGATTTTCATGGAGAACAAAGGAAATCCTTCCACCTTATAGAACTTGAGGTACAAACAAATTTCATGTTCCTGAGAAAGTATAAAAGATCGGTGAAGAATCCAGCTACGAACTGGTCCGTCTGTTACAACTTGGGGAAGCTCATGGGAGACGGTGTGGCCACATTTCCATAACGCTGTTTATGTAATAGCCTCAGATATGAGGTTTACATCTAATTGTTGTATAAGATGAATGAGTGAGTATGATACTGTTTGTATAATTGTGTCATATGATTTTGGACTGTTTAATGAAGAAAAATACAATTCCCTTTTGATTTGAACTAAATCAGAGGACCGCCCCTGAGCCCAGTTAGGGTCATACATCCTGGGACAGCCCTCTTCGGTCCGTCCGAATAAGACCCCCACTCGGGTTTTCGATCAGCAGACCGAGCTTACCTCAATTACGAGATGGCTAAAGGTTGCAGACCATGTTTTTCTCCATTAGGAGGACAAAGGTTGTAGACCATTGCTGAATCTTTTAAGCATGCCATGGTTAAACTCTTAGACTATCGATACCGACAGAATAAGAACAAGTCTTTGATATTAATTACTAGTCTGCAGCTAGGAATTCGGTATCATTGAACGCGAATAAAGACAACAGCCGAAACATCCATTCTATAACCACAACCGAGAGAGAGAGGGAGAGAGACGGACAATTCTACAAAATAAACAAACTTTTCACCAGCAATCAAGACGACACACTGAGCGTAAATATATATATTGATTGCAATTGTGCCCGAATGAGTGAGCGTTCATGTGTAAAGGATTAGCATTTCAATTGTTATAATTATCACTCTGTAGTGACTTCTTAGTCAACCCCCACTTCCCCTTTTGTCTAACAAGCTGCCATGCTGGTTTAGCCCACTAGGGCACATTCTCCTATCATTACATTTACTTGTTTGTTTGTTTGTTTATGCATTTCTGTGAATTGCTTAGTTAGTAATAAATAAATGATTTAAGACCATTGATGCGTGGATGACTCATAGTGAAGATTGGGTTCGTGCAGATAACCAACAATTTACGACGTTTGGAATGAGACTAACGTGAGGTAAAGTAAATAATTCATTAATTCGAAGACTAGTTGATCATATAAAATATCAGAAAAGTTATTTTAGGAAATGATAACTTTGTAATCTGAATATTTTTCCTTGGTGCCCCGACTTCCTAGTAATTACAGTTACATGATTAATCAGTCTAATCGCATAATAACTAATTACAGAGAATCTTTGATAAAAAACGATCAGTCTTTAGTTAATGATAGTAAAGACACGACACTAGCATTAAACTTATCTTATGAAAAACAATCAATCATAATCACTAGTTAACTACACATGGTTGATGATATTACTAGTTTCTCTAGCGTGTCCTGCGTTGCATATAATCAATGCAACGCAGGGGGATGATTTAACAAAAGTGCATTTGCGAAAAAAGCACAATCGTTGCACGAGTGTACCTAACCATAAACACCAATGCCTTTCTTAAAATCAATACACAGAAGTATATATTTTTAAACCTGCATATTTAGTTAAAAGAAATCGATGTTAGCAGGCAATATTAACTGGTCCCCCAAAAATATACCAATATACCAATGCCCCAGGGGACATTGCCCTGTGTAATCTGTCGGATGGGATGTTAAACGGGTCTCCTGACTCTCTGTTGTCACTAAAGTTCCCATGGCGCTTATTGTAAGAGTAGGGGTGTTAACCCCGGTGTCCTGACTATATTCCCAATCTGGTCTTCATACCATCATGGCCACCTAATCATCCCCAGCTTCCAAAATGCTCGTTCATCCTCCTCTCCTCTGTAACTATTCCCCAGGTTGTTGCTTTGAGAATGTGAATGAGAATGTGTTCTCAGTCAACTTACCTGGTTAAATCAAATTAAAAACAATGACTGTTAATACTGTATCATGGATTGTTGCAAGGAATGGAAAAGGAATGTATCCCAATGAACCGACGATATCATCACTGAGATTCCTGTCTCAGTCCCGCTTTCTGCATGCAGTGAAACCTTTCCACTTCCAACAAAACGATACGCTGTCTTTCTCATCTGCACCATATCACCCCGTCTGTACTGCAGAAATGTAATTGCATCACTCAACAAGCAGGTTAAGATGGAGGGCTGGAGAAATTAACATATTCATTTTTCTTTTTTACATTGAACATTTCCCAGTTGTTTTAATAACCAATCTCAGACCTGTGATCTAATCTACACGAACAGTACAAGTAATTAAAGTTCAAATTAATTACTGTCTTTGCTGATATTTTAATAACAGGGCTTTGAGTTTTGTAGCCAGGAAGTTGATATTTTGTCATCCGTGTTTTATCTCTTATGGCCGTGCGTGATTGTCTGTACTTAATGTAGCCAGGAAGGAGAGCAGGAAATGGCAGATAAAGAGGAAAGACTCTCCTTTCCCCACACCCCTGACCGTAGCACCCCTCTTGACAGCTTCCACTCCCCACCACCACCCTCTTCTCCTTTTACCGCTTCCTTTATCATGACAGTATTTAGAGAAGATATGGTAAGACTGAGCAGGCCTTATGATAGAAATTATACAATTGTTCATTAGCTAGTGGAGATAATGCCCCCTCAGGTCTCGTCTTCTCCCTTTGGGATCTCATTTAGCACTGGGAGCATTCAGCTCTGCATACAGTACCCTGCCACGCGGCTATAGACGTGACACCACACAGAGCCCTGCTCTGATCTGAACGTCTCTCTGCCACAGAAACAGTGCTATTGGAAATGTCAAGCTATCTGAAGGGGAATTTATGGCCTATAGGCCCTGAACACACTCTAATAAGCATGGTGGTGAGTGTCCCTGTGGTGTGTGTATGAGTGATGCTACTACGACGCTTGTCCTGTCATTTTTCCTATAGGCTATTATGTTTCAAAGGGAAATGGTCTGCTAATACTGAATGTCATTGATCAGATAGAGATACAGGAGAGGCATTGTTAACTTTTATTCTTTAAGAATTTGGAGTGCCTAAAATAATGAATGTAATGATTTCGTCACGTGCTACACCTCTTTAAGCTAATACATGCAATATGGATAACTTTGGCCATCATATGGTTCAAAGCGTTGTCAGAGAACGCATTCACGGTAAACCCTGCCGGTGTCAGCTCAAGTGGAAATGACCTTAAGACGTCAGGTGCAGTGTGTTTGTCTATAATGTGCCTTTGGTTGATTCTCGACCTAATTATACTGTATGCTAATACACTTCCTTTTGACTTTAGTGTTTTCCTTTATAAACTCAAAAGCTACATATAAGTAATGAGCGCTGGTCATGTCACACTGAATCTACAGTTATACTGTGCAAAACAATCATCATTCTCTATGCCAAGAACAGACCCAAGTGTTGTGACAAACAGCCACGTTCCCCTCGTCGTCTCCTGGATCATCTATAAGGCGATTTCAACGTGCAGAAGATCAACTGTTTGGAGAGGGAAGACTGTGAGACAGACAGGGGATTAGAATCGACGGCCGGATCAGAATGAGATGAACATTACATTCAGAGCCACACGGGTTTATCTGCCCTTTCACGACTGCTGTCATCATCTGAGAGTTCCCCTCAGCCCAGCCGCCTCGCGCCTCGCAGCCAAGATGACAAGCTTTCTGTTCTGCCTTTCGGCCTCAAAAAGTTCCACTTCTGGAAAAAAAGTCGTCTTGCAAAACTTTTATCACAGCGACCCGCCACAGAACCTATAACAGTTATTTGAACGAATGAACCAAATGAAGAAGTCTGGAGGTGCCTTAACCGATAGGTGAAAATCACGGAATCAAATACCTACATCGAAGGCAAAGAAATCAAGGTCCCTGAAAGAGATATGAGAGTGAAATATTTGATTAGAATACTCTGGGAAATGTCCTATGCTTACAAGCCTTTTGGAAATTTCTGGCAAAAGCTGTCTCGAGTATAAAATAGTTTTGTTTGTTGCAATTTTGTAAGTCCTTTATTCAATATATACATATTGAATGATCATGTGCTAATGTTCAAGTTACACATAGCTACATATCTCAAGTTCAGAAAGTTTGAATGGAGATTTTAATTGGAGAGAAGCATGTGTGGGCCAATGCTTCATTCAAAGGTCCCTAATTCCTTAGTAGACAGCCATCTACATTTATTGGTGATGCAAGGGAAGTCATTTGTATTTTTTTTAGGTTTTATGCCCTGATATTGGTGGCTTCATATATGTAGCCTACAATGTCATTTTGGAATTGGGCTGTTACGTCTAAAGGTCTCAGTGAAGGATGGAAGTGGACTTCAGATAGACGGCCTGGCCTCTATACATGTGCCATGCAGTTCACAAACACACATTTGGCGTTAACATTAATGTTGTCGCTCAGTGTGAGAGATCTGTAACATTAAAACATGGCTCTATTTCAACATATCATATCTTATCCCAGCCCCATGGACAGTGTTTGTAGAGTAGGGTAAGGAAGTGGATACCCTCCTGTGAGGCTTGGCATGCTGTACTACTGCTACTGAGCCACGGTGGTGTCTATGGCTGTGGCTGTGTAGCCCTCCCTCATGGTACTAGACACGTTATGAGAGGTGATTAGACTATCTATGTCTGTGTCTGAGGGGACAACAGATGGAGCGACAGGACGTTGTGGAGGGGCGATGGTAATTAGGGGGAGAAAGGAGAGAGAACGGCAGCTTCAGAGCCACTGAGTTCAGTGAAGTCTTAAACAACACTACCCGAGTGGTACGGGCGCTTGTGTTGCCCTTTGGCCACTCAACATGCCACTGTTACACTCTGCTAGAGTGTTTTCACATTACATGTCCTTTCCCCTATTTTTGTGGAAAAAATATGTTAACATATATTATCTTTTGTATATGACAAATCACTGTTCTTATGTAATATAAAATCATTGGAACAGACAAGTTAGAGCTTGGGTGCAAGGGTATCTCAGTAAAAGCATATCCCTCTGAAGAAACAACATTGTAAAAAGAACACACCTGACCTAAAGACTGAAGCAGAAGGAATGACCATTGATAGTCTTGAGGGCACATACACTCCCCTCTCAACTAAATTAATTATATATTACGCACCCTTCATCTAACACACTCAAAAGGCCGGTATTGACTCTTCATTTCCTCCTTACACACACAGGCTAAAGAGATGGTTAATTTCTCCATAGGATTAATTACTTTGTCATCCATCAATCTGTGGGACCATGAAATAGCCACAGAGCCACTGAGCGAGCTGCCTGCAGGTTACTGGTGAAATTATAGCATTGGAATCCCCATGGGGCGCATATTAATGAGTCTACACAGACGTGTTAACAATTCACATTAAAATGTAATGCATTCTTTAATTAATTAAGCTCTCATTTATAAACATCTAACACTTCCCACTCACTCCAAATGTGACCTAACAATAGAGTATTCATGTTTTATGTTAGAGGCATAACATATTTAAATGTCATTAATACATGGACACCAAGATAAACACATTTTTTCAATTCTATTAGGAGTATTAGGTGATGTCTCTAAAAAAGAGGGTTCCCCCATTTTAGACCAAATAATAATTGCACATTAATTTAACATTTTGGTCGGCATGGTCATGGTAACATTTGAGTTAAATTGGTGCAGAAGTGCTTGTATATCAAAGAGAACATTTCACATTTTAGCCATGAACTTCTTAATTTGAGAATGACTTACAAAGGCAATCATGTACAACTCTCAAACAAGTGTGGGACGTCCTATAAACTCAAGGTAGGATTTCATGATATAGCCAGGTTAGAAACCACACAATACTGTCCTACTCCATAACATTCTAGGGACGGTCACTCAAACATTTTCAAGAGGGTCAGCATCTTTGCAGTCCAGAGTCCACATTAGTCTCAGATTGATCTTGGGGGTAATGGTTAATTATCAGGGTTACCCAGACAGGAGCAATAGCAGACAGCCAAAAGCACAGTGGGAGTTTTAGAGAACGGGTAATCGCCAAGGTGCGTTAGCCATGTTCAGAGGAATGGCAAATCAAACGACCCAACGTACTGGAGAATATTTCAGGGTTTTACTGGAAATGATTTACAAAATACATAATGGTAATATTTTGATAAGACATTCGCTATGATGATGTTCCAGTTTTAAGAGTACCAGGCCTTTACTGGGGGATAACATGATATTGGCTAGATTTGGTCCTTTCCAGTTTGGCTTTAATCAATCAAAGACATGTTTCTCGGGAGGTTAAACCATATTCTGTATCCATACATGTCCATATCATATCCACATCATATCCATATCATATCCACATCATATCCATATCATATCCATATCATATCCATATCATATCCATCTCATATCCATATCATATCCATATCATATCCATATCATATCCACATCATATCCACATCATATCCACATCATATCCATATCATATCCACATCATATCCATACATGTCCACATCATATCCACATCATATCCATACATGTCCACATCATATCCACATCATATCCATATCATATCCACATCATATCCATATCATATCCACATCATATCCATATCATATCCACATCATATCCATATCATATCCACATCATATCCACATCATATCCACATCATATCCATATCATATCCACATCATATCCACATCATATCCATATCATATCCATATCCTATCCACATCATATCCATACATGTCCATATCATATCCACATCATATCCACATCATATCCACATCATATCCATATCATATCCATATCATATCCACATCATATCCACATCATATCCATATCATATCCACATCATATCCACATCATATCCACATCATATCCACATCATATCCACATCATATCCACATCATATCCACATCATATCCACATCATATCCATATCATATCCACATCATATCCATATCATATCCATATCCATACATGTCCATATCATATCCATATCATATCCATATCATATCCACATCATATCCACACATATCCATCCATCATATCCACATCATATCCATATTATATCCATATCATATCCATATCATATCCATATCATATCCACATCATATCCATATCATATCCACATCATATCCACATCATATCCACATCATATCCACATCATATCCATATCATATCCACATCATATCCATATCATATCCATATCATATCCACATCATATCCACATCATATCCACATCATATCCATATCATATCCACATCATATCCACATCATATCCACATCATATCCACATCATATCCACATCATATCCACATCATATCCACATCATATCCATATCATATCCACATCATATCCACATCATATCCATATCATATCCACATCATATCCACATCATATCCATATCATATCCATATCATATCCATATCCATCCACATCATATCCATATCATATCCATATCATATCCACATCATATCCATATCATATCCATATCATATCCACATCATATCCACATCATATCCACATCATATCCATATCATATCCATATCATATCCACATCATATCCATATCATATCCATATCATATCCACATCATATCCATATCATATCCATATCATATCCACATCATATCCACATCATATCCATATCATATCCATATCATATCCACATCATATCCACATCATATCCACATCATATCCACATCATATCCATATCATATCCACATCATATCCATATCATATCCACATCATATCCACATCATATCCACATCATATCCATATCATATCCACATCATATCCACATCATATCCATATCATATCCACATCATATCCATATCATATCCACATCATATCCATATCATATCCACATCATATCCATATCATATCCACATCATATCCACATCATATCCATATCATATCCACATCATATCCATATCATATCCATATCATATCCACATCATATCCATATCATATCCATATCATATCCACATCATATCCACATCATATCCATATCATATCCATATCATATCCACATCATATCCATATCATATCATATCCACATCATATCCATATCATCCACATCATATTCATATCATATCCACATCATATCCATATCATATCCACATCATATCCATATCATATCCACATCATATCCACATCATATCCATATCATATCCATATCATATCCACATCATATCCATATCATATCCATATCATATCCACATCATATCCATATCATATCCATATCATATCCACATCGTATCCATATCATATCCATATCATATCCACATCATATCCATATCATATCCACATGTCAAACAGGCTCTGTTTTCTGCCACAATATTACTGCCTCTTGCAGTATTGACTTATGGATTTTATGTAATTCAGAGCAAAGATTAAATAATGTCAAAGACAATCATTTATGAGTAAAAACATTTACATACAACAATGTTGATTTGATAAGGATGTATACATCTTCTAAAGGATGAACACAGAAGTGGGAATTAGCACAACACATGCTCTGTTTGACTGCTCAGCGCTGAGCCAAAATGTCTTCCTACCATAATCACTTTGTTGTTAACGACTTCTGAGACATGCAGTGTCACCCCTGCCTTGTAATCAAACAAACCTCATTTGGGTCAGCCATTTTGGCTCCAGGTGAACATCTCAACATCATTATTATGGTCCTTAAAGGCCCCACCTCTGTCCCCTACCAGAACCACAATGGACGCTGGTCGCCGGAGGAGCTGATGAGAGAAGCAGGAACAGCTGTTCGTCATCTGTCTTGTCTTGTCACTGCCTGTCTCACTAGCTTTCTCATCTCATGTTGGGGCATTTTCTGAAGTTTTTGGTTGTGAATTTCACAATCCATGATGCACATCAGAAAGGACTGAGACTTTGTGTTTGAGATTTCCCTTCCAAGCCTCTCTCTCTCTCTCTGCCGGTGGGACCCGCTGCAGTCCTTGGGCTTTTCATCAGCTGCCATTTTCGACGGCATGCAGTAATTTCATGGCTCATTGCAAGCGCTGAAAACCTTTGAAACTGCAAATGTTAACTTTGCCTGGCCCGGAGCCATTTAGGAAGCGATTAATTTAGCAAACAGAAGTGAGACACTTTCTCCTCCTAGCCTTCGCATAATTTTTGGGCTTCTATTGGTATTCGAGTTAGAGTGAGCAATGTAATGACGATTTCTGTAATTGTGGCAGTGTGAAAACGCTTCCTCCCTCGACTGCCCTATCTAACTCGATCTCTCCTGACTGAACCTCGTCTGCTTCCTTGTACAGTGAGAGCACATACTGGAGCAGATTGAGAAGAGGAGGAATCACTTACAACAGGCTTGACCTTATTTCTTGTAGCAAGTTGTTAAAACATCTAAAGGAACATGTTTGTTTATTATGAGTTCAGACTCTCCCTGCTGTGTGATTCTCAAATTCCACATTTGTAATGTATGTACTTTGATACTACAGTACTGTATAACTCCTCTGTCATACATTGAATACAGAAGATTTTTGGTGACTCTTTATCGGAACTTTCATTAACAAGCCATTATAAATGCTTATACATGTTTAGAAATCATGAAATATGTATTTATTCATGTGCTTATTAATGCATATTCATGTAAGTTATTCTAAAGTGTCACCTGTTTTGCTGTTTTGTCTTTGGTGCTCTCAGAAAGTCATTTCTATTCTGTTGGAAGACTGTTTATGTGTATGTGACCAGTCTTCCTGAGGGCTGTGTGTGTAATCAGTCAGTGGTTGTGTGAAGCTCTGTGCAGCTAGGCATGGTAGAGGCAGAAGGCTGTGGGTCGACCAGCCATCCCCTACAGCTGTCCCCCTGCGTTCTGGCACACAATACTGACTGAAACATGAAAACAAATTCTCCGGCCTCACTGCAATTAATTTCTCTTTGCGGGGATACCTTCAGTTTTGACAACATAACATATAGCAGGTTGTGTACAGAAAATCTGTCGCTGCTCGGAACAAGAACAACAACCTATGAAAGCTGTTTTTCCCCAAGAGTAATTTATCACTCCTAGGGGGAGCAGTAGTCTAGCCTACATTTCACATGATGGACACACCATTGTAACGTAAGAGTAGGGATTTCAAACTATTGTCAATACAGATTCAAGAGAATGTTTTGTAATTGAATCCGTTATGGAAATGAATACTTTTCTACATGGTAACAACACAGATACCGCAATATTCAACCAACGGTGTAGTTTCAAAAACAAACCAGGCCCACTTCAGTGTAAAGTACTGTAAGGTCAAGAACTCTTGACAATTTTTGGGTAAGAAAGGGGTAGGTTAAGTGGAGAGAGAGAAAGAGAGAGAGCTGTTAAATGTTTAATAGATCCATATTTATATTTTGGTGTGTGCGCGCGCTATGTTTAGGAAACAACTGCTTCCTTACCTGGATGCCTAGAACCACATCTGTTTCCTGTTTTAACATGGCAACACTGCAATCTCCCTATGCCATTCATTTTATTGAAACCCATTCACATAACCACAAGATATTGGGCAGCAGTGTTCAAACGTTCCCCCCACCCTGCTTATCATAAAGGTCCCACATGTCCTAGCAATATCCCCCAAATAAAAATGATACATTTCTCCTAATTATGTCTCTCGAACAATGTTGTTGGACAGCCAAAGACATCAAATGAAATAGTGTTCTGATACCGCGAAAGTGGAGTCAAGGTCTTATATTTTCATGGCAGGTACATTGGACAGATAACTATGAGGAAGAGACCAGTAATTATAGTGGGGAAATGACATCAGAAATTAAGGTAAATTGTGAAAGGGTTGGCTCTATAAATGGGTTTGAGCCATGAATTAAAAAGGCCATTAACTGGGAAGAGTCAGGTGTTATCCTCACTGTGACCAAAAAACAAAATAAGTGCACTAAATTGTGTGTGTGTGTGTGTGTGTGTGTGTGTGTGTGTGTGTGTGTGTGTGTGTGTGTGTGTGTGTGTGTGTGTGTGTGTGTGTGTGTGTGTGTGTTTGTGTGTGTGTGTGTGTGTGTTGGGTTTGAGAGGCATATTACCAATATAGCTTTTCAGTTTTGTGGTGATTTGTTGTCTATTGTTCCACACATAAACATACATTAATATATTGAAAGATTGGTGTGACTTGACTGAATGGTTGAACTAATTTATTATCCCCCCCAACATACCTAAAAACAATTGTTAGTTCAGTGTACATTAGGATGGAAAAGGCATGACTCTCTCTCTCTATTAAAAACCATGACATTTCAGCCATCATCAGAAACAGTGTAGTTCAGTGTACACCCATCTTTTCTGCACTTCTGTGGACACTACCCTCTATCTCCCTGTGTGCCATGCCATGCACAGCATTCAAATTCAAAGAGCAGAAAATTGTCCTGCGAGCAAATTGTTGCTTAGTGACTCTATATCAAAGCCAAAGGATCAGAGTTTCATTCCACCACCGCAGTTGTTTGGAAGACTGGCCACAGTTTTTATCAACCGCGTGTCTCATCTTTTCATTTTCAGCCCAGAGAAATGTACAGGTGTTGAGAGAGCACCCCTGTCTGATAGGAGAGGAGACTGGGCCAACAAGGTGACCGGGCAAAATTAGATGAAGTTTTCTTTTTTCATTTAATCAAAGTTGCTCCAGTCTGATGCCTTCTCCCTGGGCCAGATGTCAAATGTTTTCTATTGATGTCAATGCAGAAGTAATCACAAAGTCAATCCATTCCACAGATGCCGACTAGCTAGTTTCTGCACCGACCCGTTAGTCTCACCACTGCATCACACTGTTCACTGAACACCTTTGAGGCATGTGAGATTATTTCCTCCATCTGAAGAAGTGTAACCTCTAGAAAAGAAGTCAATCACAGCATAAAGTAATTAAGCACATTATCAACGGTGAGGTTAATTAGAGGGCTAGCTAGACCAGTAGCATTGCAAACAGCAACAGCACGCACACATAGTATTTCCTTTTCTTTCTTTTTTTACATTAACCTACAGAAGCTGATTCTCACTGTTTGGATTCTGAAATTGATTAAAACAACTTTCAATCAAATTCAATTAATGAATAGTCTATGTAGATCAAAGCTATTTCAATGTTTTGTCCTAACATTGCATGGCTCTGCTGCTGGCTCTTTTTACTGAACCAGTCAAACAATTCATTGAATTGCATCAATTTAGACTACAACCCCATTGCAGGCAGAAGAGTGGCACATTAAAGGTAGCATTTCCATAAGCACACATTAGGCTACCTGTGATTTGATGTATTGTATGCTGTTGTTTATAACATGAAAGAATAGCACTGTGCTGAAATATCATAAGACAGTGCAGACAGCCTCTATCTCTGAAGCACAGCCCAGTCTGAAATGGCACATGGTTGCATGGTTACAATAGCAAGACTATTCCATAATTATTGACAACCAACCTATACTCTCTGTCTCGTTTCAGAGTGATATGTCCCTCATGCGCTACTCACTGTCAGCTACACTACCGTTCAAAAGTTTGGAGTCACTTAGAAATGTCCTTGTTTTTTGAAAGGAAAGCGACTTTTTTTGTCCATTAAAATAACATCAAATTGATCAGAAATACAGTGTAGACATTGTTCATGTTGTAAATGACTATTGTAGCTGGAAACGGCTGATTTCTTATGGAATATCTACATAGGCGTACAGAGGCCGATTATCAGCAACCATCACTCCTGTGTTCCAATGGCACATTGTGTTAGCTAATCCAAGTTTATCCTTTTAAAAGGCTAATTGATCATTAGAAAACCCTTTTGCAATTATGTTAGCACAGCTGAAAACTGTTGTTCTGATTAAAGAAGCAATAAAACTGTTTTTCTTTAGACTAGTTGAGTATCTGGAGCATCAGCATTTGTGGGTTCGATTACAGGCTCAAAATGGCCAGAAACAAAGATTGTTCTTCTGAAACTCGTCAGTCTATTCTTGTTCTGAGAAAGAAGGCTATTCCATGCGAGAAATTGCCATAAAACTGAAGATGTCATACAACGCAGTGTACTATTCCCTTCACAGAACAGAGCAAACTGGCCCTAACCAGAATAGAAAGAGGAGTGGGAGGCCCGGTGCACAACTGAGCAAAAGGACAAGTACATTAGAGTGTAAAAAACGACATTTCTAAGTGACACCAAACTTTTGAACGGTAATGTATGTGAAGATGGTCCTATCTAGTGAACCTTGTTTCTGGAACTTGTGGCTGAAGAGGTATGCAATTGTAAAGGTAGGTAACAGGGATTTCTTCTGCCTGCATGTTTGTCCCTCATATAGTTATCAAAATAATAATCTTAGTTGAGCTTTCTGTGCTTGACAAAGCTGTGGTTCTTCTTTTGTTTAAAAACAAAAAGCATAAGGACTGCTCAGCCATGACAAAACAGATGCTTGCTTGCATAAAACTTTAAAGCAGGGATATAGACAGACAGCTCATATTCTCTCTCTCTCTCTCTCTCTCGCTCTCTCTCGCTCTCTCTCGCTCTCCCTCTTTCTCTCTCTCCCTCCTTTTTTTCTTTAAATGGTATGAAGGTTGAGATGGCTGGAGTCCAAGATCATCATGCCTGAGACCACACAGATGAGGAGAGATAACAGTTGTCTCTCTCTGTGAGCCTCTCTCACACAGCCTGCCATGTTTCTATACAAGTAGCAGGAGCAGGGAGGGATGTGGTGGGGGGAAGCCACCTGCGGCCGTGACATCACCGCTGTAGAGGCCAGGCCCAAAGGCTCCGTGGGCCCCCGCCTGTCTTATCGCGTATCATGTATCACCTGCAGTTCAACGTCAAGCCCAAAGAGACAGATTTCATCTGTCATCTCTGAGAGGATCTCAATATAATTCAGTCCAACCGATCTGACAACCATGCCGGCCGAGAGAGGAGAGAAGGGATTGAGTTGCCAAACCTAATCTTTCAGATGAGAAGGCCTTTTTCTGCCCAGTCATGTCCTTGTGTGCATTTGCAAAGGAGGGGATGAGATATCAGATCTGGCTGTTATTCGAAACAGCATCTTGGGTTAAGTGGGTCCTGTGGTTTCATTCCTGTTTAAATTGAATACATGAACAACTCAACTTACTGTTCGTTTTGTTTCAGGGTAATACAATACTGTTTCACATGCTGAGGTATTTCAAGTACTCCAAGAATTTCATGTAGTTGTTCAAGGACAGTGGAGGGGATGTACAGGACCTTCAGAAAGTATTCATACTCCTTGATATATTCCACACGTTATTGTGTTACAGCCTGAATTCAAAATGGATTAAATGAAAACAATGTCTCACACATCTGCACACAATACCCCATAATGACAAAGTGAAAACATGTTTTCAGAAAATGTTGCACATTTATTGAAAATGAAATCTCTCATTTATGTAACTATTCACACCCCTAAGTCAATACTTTGTAGAAGCACCTTTGGCAGCGATTACAGCTGTGCTTCTTTCTGGGTAAGTCTCTAAGAGCTTTCCACACCTGGATTGTGCAACATTTACCCATTATTCTTTAAAAAATTATTCAAGCTCTGTCATATTGGTTGTTGAGCATTGCAAGACAACCATTTTCAGGTCTTGCCATAGATTTTCAAGTTGATTTAAGTTAAAACTGTAACACGGTCCCTCAGGAACATTCACTGTCTTCTTGGTAAACAACTCCACTGTGGATTTAGCCTTGTGTTTTAGATTATAGTCTTGTTGAAAGGTGAATTCATCTCCCAGTGTCTGGTGGAAAGCAGACTGAACCAGGTTCTCCTCTAGGATTTTGCCTCTGCTAGCTTCATTTAGTTTATTTTTATCCTGAAAAACTCCCCAGTTCTTAACGATTACAAGCATACCCATACCATGATGCAGCCACCACTATGCTTGAAAATATGAAGATGGGTATTCAGTAATGTGTTGTATTGGATTTGCCCCAAACTTAACACTGTGTTCAGGGCAAAAGGTTAATAGCTTTGCCACATTTTTTTTTACAGTAGTAGTGCCTGCCTTGTTGCAAACAGGGTACATGTTTTGCAATATTTTTTATTCTGTACAGGCTTCCTTCTTTTCGGTCTGTCAATTAGGTTAGTATTGTGGAGTAACTAACTACAATATTGTTGATCCATCCTCAGTTTTCTCCAATCACAGCCATTCAACTCTAACTCATAGTGAAATCCCTGAGCGGTTTCCTTCCTCTCCGGATTGGGAAGGATGCCTGTATCTTTGTAGTGGTTGGATGTATTTATACACCATCCAAAGTGTAATTAATAACTTCACCATGCTCAAAGGGATATTCATTGTCTGCTTATTGCATTTTTTTTTACACATCTACCAATAGATGCCCTTCATTGCGAGGCATTGGGTAACCTCCTCTGTGGTTGAATCTGTGTTTCCAAATCGCTGCTCGAGTGAGGTACCTTACAGATAATTGTATGTGTGGGGTACAGAGATGAGGTAGTCATTCAAAAATCATGTTAAACACTATTATTGCACACAGAAGGAATCCATGCAACTTATTGTGACTTGTTTAGCATGTTTTTATTCCTGAACTTATTTAGGTTTGACATAACAGAGGGGCTGAATACTTATTGACTATCAGGTTTCAGGTATGACCCAGATGCAGAGTGTCAAGAAAACAAAAGTTTATTTCTAGTACAGGGGCAGGCAAATGACAGGTCAAAGGCAGGCAGAGGTCAGTAATCCAGAGAGGGCGTAAATGGTCCAGAACGGCAGGCAATCTGAGGGTCAGGGCAGGTAGGGGTCAATCCTCCAGTGAGGTGTGGCAAGGTAGAGCACAGCAGGCAGGGTCAGGGCAGGCAGAACAGTCAAAAATGGGAAGGACTAGAAAACAGGAGCAGGAACAGACAGGAGCAGGGGAACAAACGCTGGTAGGTTTCATGAACGAAATGAACTGGCAACAGACAAACAGAGAACACAGGTATAAATACACATGGGATAATGGGGAACATGGGCGACACCTGGTGGAGGGTGGTGACAAGCACAAAGACAGGTGAAACAGATCAGGGTGTGACAGACTCAAGCTTTTCATTCATTTTTAAATAATTTGTAAAAATTTCAAAAAACATAATTCCACTTTGACATTATGGGTTATTGTGTGAAGGCCAATAAATTCATGCTGTAACACAACAAAATGTGAAAAA
Organism: Oncorhynchus tshawytscha; assembly: GCF_018296145.1. Classification (NCBI taxonomy): domain Eukaryota; kingdom Metazoa; phylum Chordata; class Actinopteri; order Salmoniformes; family Salmonidae; genus Oncorhynchus; species Oncorhynchus tshawytscha. Next base: position 16,942,707 of record NC_056451.1, read on the forward strand.
AGCCAAGGGGTGTTAATACTTTCTGAAGGCACTGTACATGTAGTAGGTACTATGTCAACACCAAGTCACTTACAATAATCCATGATTATTTACTAAATCACTTCCATTGAAAACAAAGCCTAACTTATTTTCAAGATTGTCACAAAACACATGTTGTTGGTGTAGATGTGTAGGAAAACCCTTAGCATTTTGAACACTCGTAAAAAATAAGTAGAGAGAAAACCCAATAAACGTCCATAAATGCCGTTAAGCAAAACCATAAATGGTATCAAAAGCATATCTTAATTAGAAAGACTAATCAATGTTAATGTCTTCATATTTAGTGAAGCAGGGTGGCATAATTAGGCTAGCGGTTCCCGTCTCCACTCTTAGTACAGTCATGGCACTAACAAGGCTTGATGTTGTCTAGAATGGCCGCCCACATAAAACTGCTAATTGCAGGTCTTGGCCCTCCAGCACACTCCCAGTCATAAAGACAACAGTGAAATTGGTTGTTTTAGCGGTGTGGCGTTAATAAATAGTGGCACTTTAAAAACAGCCGTTTTTTGGAGAACTCCCAAAACCATACCAAGACATGTTGAGAACTCGGCACACTGTCCTTTCCTTTCAAATTACGATTTTCCATGTATTTAAAGCTTGATGTGCAAATGTGTTTGTCTAATCAACAATATCTTACATAAAAGGTAATGTTACAAGATGTTTACAGTATAAGACAACATTATAAAATAAAACAGCCTACCTAACAAAGGGACCTAGTGCGGCACCTCTCTGCTGCATGTTTTAACATTAGTAAATATCTGTCCATAATAACATGTTACTTTCTCTCACCTCTTCCACAATGAGAGGAGAAAGTTTATATAACAGGTGCATATACGACAAACAGAAAAATGTGGTAAAGAGGTAGCTGATGCGTTTGATCACTTTCCCCTCCTGAGGCCCTGATCCATCGTCGGCATTGTTCAAGGTTAACCAACCACTGTCTTATAACTATTATTATTCTTTCTTAATCGGTTTATAAATATTTATGAATCGCCAAAGCTACCCCCACCCACCGTCTTGCAGCAGCTAGAATGGAAGCTCCACCTAAATACATTCCAGGGGCTGAGCTGAGGCGACCATGGGTTTGTAAGGGAGATAGTGCGGGCAGGAGATTTGTGACAGAGCAGAGCATGAAACCCATCAGTTGATGAGTGGAAATCCCTGCTTTCTAATTAATAGAGGTACACAGGCCAGGGGATAAGGAGGATCAGGGAAATGACATCAGGAAGAAGATACCATCACTCATTTCTGAGGCCCTTTGTCACACTTCAGAATCTGCTGTAATGAATCACTCAAGCATTCTGCAAGATACATTTAAATGGTTGGAGAAAATTCATTGTCCGGTGGAGAGCATTTCGATAAGGATCTTTTCTTCTCGCCTCTCTCTCTCTCCCTCTTCTTCGTCCTCTTCTTCTTTTTCTTCTTTGTCAAAGAAAAGGGGCCTCCTGATCAAAAAACGAAATCAAGACCAAAGCCAAGCAACAGGTGCACTCTCTGAAAAGCTGCTGCTGGAATCTGCAAGTGGACCTGAAAGCTTTTCAGGCGAGAGAAAGCAGATCTGAGATGTTGCAGGAGAAAGGGGAGGATTAACAGCCATAGGGTCAACAGGAAGTATCAAGGTCAGGGAGGGGAGGTGAAATAAAGTACAATATAACACCTCATCTACCATTCTTCAAAGGTTGTAGGCTGCTTCTTCTGTGTGTGACTGTAGAGACTCAGGCAGGCACAAGGTTGAGATGAGCCAGGAATGACGACCTTCCTGTTTATTTAGCTGTTCTCTGAAATCTATGTGTTTGTGCTAATGTAAGGTTATTTTACAGTAGTTTAACCGCTGGCGTTGTTCGTCATATTGTTTCTGAGATCATACACACTGCCTTTGTTTCTTTGATCAGTGAAAGCAGTGAGGGGTATGTTGTTGTGAATGTGGACAGTACGGTTGGTTGTATGTAGGGAAGAGATCTCTGTGTTGTGTAGAATATTGTGATTTCTGTTAAGAAGACTGTTGATGATTAGATTTATTTTCTAGATGTTTTCTGTGTATTACCTACTTATAAAAATGTACTGCACAGTTGATATGATGGATTGGAAAGGACCTATTGAACTGTTGAGGGGTTACAGCTGTAGGGTTATAGGGCTCTATCTGTGTGCCATTCAGCATGAGAAATGCACCTGTGATGCATTGTACATTGTGGCTCATAGAAAATGTCACCAAAATATCTTACTTTACAGTTTGAGTTGATTTAATTGAGTAATTTCTTGTTACCTTGGACCATGGAAAAAGTAACTGGAAAACAACATCTTCCCCCTTCAAGAGGCCTTTGAAGCAAATTACTATTCCAGAATATACTTTTCATACATGTCATAAGGAGGCAAAATGGGAATAAACAAAGCAATAGTAGCTGTTGCAAGGTTCACAAAACTGGCAGTTAAAATGCAATGACTCTACTATATACTCAAATATCCTTTAGTCTTTCTGATGGTTACATTTGAAGTTAAATTCAGTGGGGAAACAAAATGCTGTACTGTATATCTGGCAGTATCATATATTCTCCCAGGGGATATACTAAGGCTGCCCATGGACAATACTACTCTAATTTGTTAAATGTGCACAAGCATATTGCAAAAACAGTTCATACTACAAGTAAATATAGTTTCTGTATTCTCTCCTCAGCCTTGTCTTTGTTTGCTGTGAAGAAATCGTTAAAGTTTTTTGGCTGCTAAGTAGTTGAATCCAACCCTGGGGAACTACTGTAAACCCCAGTGAAACCAGATTTTTATACTTCTTTTTATATTATTTAGCTCCAGCCTTATATCCCAATGCAATGATTTAATATGCACCCACTCATAGTCTGCATATGTTACTTTTTAATTACAGGAAAAATCTAACTTGTAAGATGATGGGCTGGAAGGTGCCATTGCATTGTTATTTTTTTTCATCCTGGTATTCTGATTATGTGAGCTGGGCTCCTTTGCTAAGCGATGATAAGCAGAATTTCCATGTTCTCTGCATAATTAATCCATCTTTGCCTCTCTTCATGCCAACTCTGCCGTTATCGCCTGCACATGCCTGAATTGCAAAAGAATCCTCTCTTCAATTGGAACTTATTGATATTCCAAAAAAAAAAAAACTGGAAATCCTTCAAATTTAAGCCACAGATTGTTAAATGGATTAATTTCGCGGCAATCGCAGGCATCTAACGCATGAAGACAGGCAAAACAAATTGAAAGTGTCTCCTGTTTGTGGAGTTTTAGTCCTAAAATGATAGGGTTTATTGGCATGTTTTTTTTCTCTATAGTCAAAAATTACCATTCATTTGCATCCTATAAAATACTTTTAAATGGTTGAAAATTCAGAGGAATTTCTTTCAATGCCTGTCGTTTGGCTGGATGATATCAACTTCAGCTTCCACACATCTGGACGCTTTTGATACTGGCTGAAAGGAATGTCTGAATATTTAATATTTTTATCTGTTTTCATCGATGGTTTCACCATTAAGGATGGCTCGGCTATTTTGCATGGAGCCTGGCAGATGTAGATTTATTTTCTGAGCTGTCTACGCTCTGCCTTTCCCTGAATATATTGATGCATTTTCCCATTTTGCTGTGCACTGGTGCCTCTGCATATGTAATAAACTAGCACACACACTGTTATAAAATCAACCAACTGACAGCGGTATCATACTGCTTTTTACAAGCAGCTCTGTTATTGCCATTGCACAGGTTTCAAAAACTAAATTAAGCACATAAATACATTTAAGATTTATATTATTATAAATAATAATTTCATATGTGTAGGAGTTACAGTACTTATTGAAAATATTGACTAAAACTAACTATAGCATTGACTTTATAATGTAATAATCATAGATTAATCAACTCAATATTCAGTATATTTTCTTGGCAGTAGTTCCAGTTAATTAAGGTGTTGCCCCAATTGAATACAGCTGTAATTCCGGGGAATTCATCTGACAGAATAGAGAGTAGGGACACTACATTAGCTATGCATTTAGCGTCCAAATGTTATGCCAATAGTTTTGCCTATTGCAGCCTGGCATGGTATTTCCCTATGATGCTAATCATATAGCATTTCTACGAAGACACACTGCTGAAACAAACCTCTGAATGTTGTGTACATGAGCTACTGAATAGTGGTGTGTCCAACATGGATACATTTAAGGGTTTTATAATGTGACTCTGTAAGTTGTTGAATAAGGTTTAATCCTAATGGTTTACCTCTTCCAAAATAAAGCCTTCAAACTATTTCAAGACAACAGCATGACACTTTGATTAATAAAGCATGTACCCTACCCCTTTTAAAGGAAACAGGCAATGGGCACGTATAGCTTTTTGTACTTAAAAAATAGAAAAAATATATAAAATATAAGAAATAAAGTGCCTTCAGAAAGTATTCATACACCTTGACTTATTCCACATTATGTTACAGCGTGCATTTATATAAATACAAAGTATCCCCATCTACACACAGTACCCCATAATTACAAAGTGAAAACCTGTTTTTTGAAATTCTTGCAAATATATTGAAAGTTAAATATATAAATATCTAATTTACATAACTATTCACACACCTGAGCCAATACTGTACATTATTTAATCACCTTTGACAGTGATTACAGCTGTCTACAGTCTTTATGGGTAAGTCTCTACAAGCTTTGCACACCTGGATTGTACAATATTTGCACATTATTATTTTTTTAATTCTTCAAGCTCTGTCAAGTTGGTAGTCGATCATTGCTAGACATACATTTTAAAGTATTGCCATAGATTTTCAAGTAAATCAAGTCAAAACTGGAAATTGGCCACTCAGGAACATTCACTGTGTTCTTTGTAAGCAACTCCAGTGTATATTTGATCTTGTGTTTTAGGTTATTGTGCTGCTGAAATTTGAATTCATCTCACAGTGTCTGGTGGAAAACAGACTGAACCAGGTTTCCCTGCTTAGCTCCATTCCATAAATGTTTTTTATCCTGAAAAACTCCCCAGTCCTTATCGATTACAAACATACCCATAACATGATACAGCTACTGTACCACTATGCTTGAATATATAGACAGTGGTACTCAGTAATGTGTTGTTTTGAATTTGTCCCAAACATAACACTTTCAGGACAAAAAGTGAATTGCTTTAGTGCCTTGTTGCCAACAGGATGCATGTTTTGGAACATTTGTATTCTTACAGGCTTCTTTCTTTTCATTCTGTCAATTAGGTTAGTATTGTGGAGTAACTACAATGATGTTGATCCAGCCTCAGTTTTCCCCTGTGACAGCCATTAAACTGTAACTGTTTTAAAGTCACCATTGGCCTCATGGTGAAATCCCTGAGTGGTTTCCTTCCTCTCCGGCAACTGAGTTAGGAAGGACGCCTGTTTCTTTGGAGCGACTGGGTGTATTTATACACCATCTAAAGTGGAATTAATAACTTCACCATGCTCAAAGGGATATTCAATATCTGCTTTAAATTTTTTTTAAACCCATCTACCAATAGATGCCCTTCTTTGCGAGGCATTGGAAAACCTCCCTGGTCTTTGTGGTTGAATCTGTGTTTGAAATGCACTGCTCGACTGATGGACCTTACAGATAATTGTATATGTGGGGTACAGAAATGAGGTAGTCATTCAAAAATAATGTTAAACACTATTGCTGCACACAGAGTGAGTCCATGCAACTTATTATGTGACTAGTTAAGCAAATTTGTACTCGTGAACTTATTTAGGCTTGCCATAACAAAGGGGTTGAATACTTATTGGCTCAATACATTTCAGCTTTTAATTTTTAATTAATTGGTCAAAATTTCAAAAAACATAATTCCAGTTTGACATTAAGGGGTATTGTATGTAGGCCAGTGACGAAAACATCTCTATTTAATCCAATTTAATTTCAGGCTGTAACACAACAAAATGTGAAACAAAGTCAAGGGGTGTGAATACTTTCTGAAGGCACTGTAAATGAAAAGGGGGAAATCACTGTCATTGTGAAAACACTTACCGAGGTAAACTCATGTTGAATTGTACCAGAGGGTAAAATCAAGATAATCTCATAGCCGAGGACCAAATTACAGTTTAGCTAGCTACTACGATTAACATTTACGTTAACAGTCTGTCACAAGGTACTAATGACAGGAGATCATAGGCACTAGTTATTTCAACCCTTTTGAGGATGTATTTTACATCCTGCAATTTCCCCCACACAATATATGACATTACCTTCTCTTTACTCCAAAATATCACTATTGCAAAGACACATTAGGTCTACAAAGAGGCTTTAATGATTATTTCTACATTTAAACATTAAAGTCTTAAAAAGGATGTAAGTCATGTAAATCCCAATGTCACAATTTCTGACTTTTGACCATTTAAAAAGACATCCAGATTACCAATAAGAATATGCTAAGGGACAATTACTGTCCCATGTTGCTCTCTTCCTCCTTTCTAACAACAACAAGGTTTTATTTCCAGGTTCACACATCACTCCCGATGGGAGAGGCATAGTGTGTTCATCTCCCCCCTCTCTTTTCTTTCAGCACTTCCCTAAACCCCATTTTAGCCTAATCTTAAAATGTGTGGCATTTAGATTTTTTTTTTGTCTGTATTTTTTATGTTGTTGTGTTTTGTTGTCACAAACCAAATGATAATCATAAGACCCCGTTGTTTAGTATCTTCCCTAGTAAACAGACAGTATCTGGATGTGGGTGCAGAGCAGAGGAAGGAAGAAGTGGTGCATCTCTGGGGAGAGAGAGAGAGACAGATCTGGCTGTTGTGTTGTGTACTTCTCCAGGGCCCGAGGTGCTGTTGGCAGTGGGGACAGTGGAGTGGGCACACTCTCAGACATCTGTTTGCACACTGCTGCTGGGACTGCTGGCTGGGGGGAGCACTCAGCCGGCACAACAACCACCACCATCACCTACCCTACCTTCGGTTGAAAATGGACTTTTAAAGAAATGGACATATTGAGAGGGTAAATACATCCTTGTGTGGTTTTAAATGACAACAACACTTGTTGTTGAGAGCAGAATGCAGTATCCCAGATATATGCCATATTACAAGATTAAGAAAATGTTAACATATGATGTGACAAAGTTTGGGTACCACAGAATGGTTGGCTGGTTTAGGCCCTCATTATAAATAAGAATTTGTTCTTAACTGACTTGCCTTGCTAAATAAAAAATACAAGCATAGTTGGAATTTTCAAAACAATTAAAGCAACCGACTCACCTGACACACACCCTTCTGTGCTGTGATTGTGAATGGCAATACTCAAATGTGACTCGACAGTTCTAATCAAATGATTTAGCATTGGATCGTATCAACCCTCTCCCTGTAATCAGATTATGAGTGCACTGTACTGTGTCTGTACACTGTATACCTTCACCTATTAATATGATCAACCTTGTGTCATTGATTTCCCCAGTGATGGAAACACTATCATGTTAATTATCACAACCATCTGGTCCAGACAGTGAAAAAGCTTCCTCTGCCTGTCTCTCACAGATTTGTAGCTGTCAGTCAGTCAACCCTCCGTCTTCAAACAAGTCACCAGGGCTTAGGAAGAGCAGAGCAGCAGAGATCACTAACTCTACTGTAGCTTCAGTCTCAGGGGATTTAAGAGTGGCGTTGGATTCATCTCCAGCTGGAAATTTGACTCTCCTTCTCTAACAATATTGTTGCTCGCACCTCCCTTTACCACAAATCACTATGGATTTTGGTGCTTGGTTGGTTCCCTTTTGCTGCATGGATATTTATTTGTGGTGTTTTTATAAAAACAACCTAATTTCTTCACAGTATGTGTTCCCTTTAGTGAAATGTAATTGATTGTATTCAGTGAAGATGAAGTTGTTTTCAGTCAAATGAGACAATAACACGCTCGCATGCTGCTTTTACCCTGACGTTCAAAATGATAACTTTATATTGTTGTGTTGTACGTAACATGGTGATAATAAGAGGTATTACTGTTGGGTTTATTTCAATCGCTTTGCAATTTTCACAAGTATGTGGTACATTTTCACAACACTCAGTACAAAAATCTAAACAGATCATCAAGATGGCAGTTGTTTCAAAACTAGGGTTGCAAAGCTACCGGTTATTTACCAAAGTTACCGTAATCTTCAGTAATTTTGGTAATTAACAGAAAATATATGGCAAACTATCGTAACTTTGGTAATTTACACTCAAATAACTTAAAAAAAAATATTAATGTAAAGTATTCATTTATTATATCTGTGTCCATATTGTCCACGAGTTTCTAGTAGATAGACTATATGGTTCAACAGAATATAGACTAATTCATGAGAAAAAGCATCTAATCAACAATGGCATTATTTTCTATTAACTCTGCAACTCTTCAAACTATTGATTTTTTCCACAAGTGCTGCCAGTTTGACACCCAAAAGATTGACAACAAATACATATTGAGATAGTAAAATAAATACATTTGTAAAAAATGATATAAAGGATATTTAATGCTGAAACCCTCATATTAAATACCAATGGTATTCACTAAATTGATGGTTTATATTTAGGATAATGTTTTACCGCTTTGTCATTCTATTTTTATTATTTATATTATTTTATATAATTATTTCATTATTACATGTGATAAGGTCAGCAGGTAGCCTAGCGGTTAAGCATGCTGGGCCGGTGACTGAAAGTCCTCTTGTTTGAGTCCAGAGCCAACTAGGCGAAAAATCTGTCATTGTGCCCTTGAGCAAGGCACTTAACCCTAATTGCTCCTGTAAGTCGCTCTGGATAAGTGTCTGCTAAATTATTTAATTGTAAATAATGACACCTGTGATAATCTGAAGTACCCAAAAGAGCCACTAGATGTGATAGATTACAGAAAATCCTTGAAAGATACCAACATTCTGGTAGTTTACTGGCAAAATGTTCCTTTTGCAACCCTATTCAAAACTAAGCACATTTTCAATTGACTAATAAGTACAACACACAACATCATACAGTAACTTTTTCACCAAACTTGTGTTTCACATTACAATACATGTTCATATAAAGTAATTGCGTTTAACAATGCAATGCTCACATTGCTGTTGATATGATTGTCTTCTCATTTGTTAAAATACATTTGACTATTACTTAATCCGACTGCTCTTAATTGATAATCACTTAACCTTTTGGTAAACCTAAAGATTTTAAACTATTTTTTTCTACCATAGATTTTGAGAACTACATAATGAAAATATATGTTTGTAAAGAATAAACATATAAAGTATGATATATATACTTTAATGTACTATTATGATGATGAATATTGGGATTTCACTTCACAGTTAATTTTAAGCAATCTGATATTGACAAGATCAGAGATTTACTCTACCATATAAACGAAAACAGCAGTAACTACACTTTAGTTAAAATTGAAGTATGTAGTATCTGTTTTATCTTGTGACAAAGTGTCCTGGTTCAGTTATGTTCCGTTTCAGAAAACAAATGGTGTCAAATTTTCAGTAACTACAAAATCCAAGTCAAAACCAAGGCAAACAGCAGTAAGTGAAGTTACTAAATGAAGTTACTGCACTCTGGCTTTGGTCCGCTCTGTTTAGACTGCAGTTACTGCAGTTTGCCTTGCCCCTCACACACTATGAGACTGCCAAGAAAGTTAGATAAACACATTTAGATATTAGATAGTGCACTTTGCTTTTGCATTACCCAAATATTGTTTAAGGTCATAGAAAGGCAGAGGGCAGTATCAGCATTTTAGGGGTCATAGGTCAGATCAGTGGTCATGGTTTATATTACTTCATAATGCAGTTTTTGTTCAATCACTTGTGCAATTTTTGTGGTATGTGGTAAATAACAGCTCATGCTCATGTTTCAAAACTCTAAGCACATTTTAAATTGAATTGTCTGAGTACAACAAATAAATTAACAGTCACTTGTTCATTGCACCAAATCAGTCTTTCAATTTGCATATATATTAAATCTAAGTATCTGCTTTTCAAAATGCAATATTCACTTTACTTTTGATATGATTTTCTTGTCTTTTGTTAACAATACAATTAACTAGCACTTAATCAAACTGCTCAAAACTGATAACTACTGAACCCAAAACTATGTAGTGCCTAGTTAACGTATCTGAACAGTCTACATTTCTATCAATTTGACATCAATTTATGTTGGAAGGTAAATCATAAATGGGTTTGGCTTTAAATACTTCTTCATCATTCTCCATCGGCCAATGTGCTTCACAATGTCAAAGTGGAAAGAGTCACTCTATGTGCTTCCATTTGAAATGATAGTGTAGTGTACAATGCACTGCTGAAATACCTGGATTTTATATAACAGTGTATTCCACTCATTGTCTGAATTTACACTGTATGCTGATTCATTTCAAGCAGAGAGACAGGCGATACTGTAACAGTTGACAAGTCACGTAAAAAAAGAAAGTGATCTTGTACAATGTTGCATGGGGCAGAAATGGAAAACAACACCATTCTGTATTTTTACAGTAGCCAACTGCTTTACAATACCCTTATTTATGATGATTTATCTAACATATGTACTTTAGAAGGATAATGTAAGACTAACATATTTCTCAACATGCTCACAACTTGCCATTGGATTCAAATCATTAAAAAAAATATGCATGTCAAGTTATAGTCAAATACTGTATGGAAAATGATATTTCAGTTTACTATTCATCACTTCAAAAAGAAGAGGTTTGAAATGTGTATCTTGTACTTTTTGCTATTGGATTTCATGGTAGTTAAAATGACTCAATGCTGAGCCTGTCATTATCTGATGTATTGGTGACTAAACAAAATGTTCTCATGGTATTTCACGGAAACATTTATTTTGCATGAATGACTCAGGGGTGACAGATGTGTGAAACCCCAATGAATGCATAATCAAAGGTTCTGAACATAAGATAGTGGGCATTACAAGTGTTATCAGTTTAGAGATTTGTACTTAGAGTTAGAAAATATACCACTTACACCTAAAACATTTGCAAAAGTGACTGAAAAACAAAAACGGTAAGATAATACATCAATACATTATCACTTATCTACCTACAACATATTTGGCTGGAGAACCCCAAAAAATGTAAAGCCATTTTTCTCAGATTCCCTGTTTGCCTTCAGTTCAGGTGGCTGCCCTGCCCTTGCACTTAGTCTTCCTCTTGTTCCCCTATCGCCATGGATACACCTTCCTGTAAACGATCTCACTATACTTTGATTTAACCTGTTCTGTCGTAAAAATGACTGTAGATGTGCTTAAAGATTAGAATGTTCCAAAGTGGTTCGCCAAAAAGAGAAGATACTGTAGACGACACATGTATCATTCAGGGTTACTATCAAACAGGTATGTCACATTTCTGTTTCGTCCATAACTTGCTATCTGCTTGTAGCAGGATGTGTTTACAGGGATCTTTTTCTCTCACTATATTGAGGAAGTGACATCCCACTGGGCACAAACTGGTTGAATCAACGTTGTTTCAACGTAATTTGGCAACGTATTGTGACGTGGAATCTATGTGGAAAAGAAATTGGATTTGAACAAAGTCATCAACGTTGTTTTGAGGGTGAAATTTCAACCACAGGATTATGTCATCATGGTAACCAAATTTCAGCATAGACTAACCTTGCACAAAATATGTTGATTTTGTACCTTTAAAACAATGTCAGATTTCCAACATTATATCCACTATCACAACGACAAAAAAATTAGGCTTGGCAGCATCTACTGGAGAGTTGATCAATGTACCGCTAGCTTTTGGTCTCCCATCCAAAGTTTTAACCAAGCCTTGCTTAGCTATGATACTGACTATTGCCAATGTGCTATTGTCAGAATGATTGTTGAGAGATCTCCACATAAAAATGAAATACTGTAGATTCACTGTTGCTATTGAAATCATTAAAAAGGGTAGGTTTAAGAGAGCAAATTAAATGTGACCATACTTTGTCGATCATCAATTATGTTAATTCGGCCTGTATAGCATTTTCAAAGTCATCAACAGCTATTGTTTGAATTCAACCCAGAATTCCACTAAAAATAGACAATACAATAAGCTTAGGGTTTCAAGCTCTGGTTGATTTCAAATGTAAAGATAATTAGAGATATTGAAATGTGTTTGGCAACCAAATTTCAAAATTTGAAGGAGATGAATTATCTGCTTGGATAGTTTCATCTGTGCCACTGAATTAGTCTGGCTTTAATTCCAGTTTGTCTACAAATAAAACAATTATATGTTGAATTCACGTCTCCATCTCAACCAAAAATCTAAGTGAAAGAATAGGTCTAAATCAAATGAAAGTGTATTTAAAGTTTGATTTAATTTAGTGTAATTTGTAATTTGATACAGTGTAATTTACAGTACTGTAGGAAATTACATTCAGAGGGCAAATTTGAAACACGTACAGTTTAAGTCGGAAGTTTACATACACCTTAGCCAAATACATTTAAACTCAGTTTTTCACAATTACTGACTTTTAATCCAAGTAAAAAGTGTCTGTCTTAGGTCAGTTAGGATCACCACATTATTTTAAGAATGTAAAATGTCAGAATAATAGTAGAGAGAATGATTCATTTCTTTCATCACATTCCCAGTGGGTCAGAAGTTTACATACACTCAATTAGTATTTGGTAGCATTGCCTTTAAATTGTTTAACTTGGGTCAACATTTTGGGTAGCCTTCCACAAGCTTCCCACAATAAGTTGGGTGAATTTTGGCCCATTCCTCCTGACAGAGCTGGTGTAACTGAGTCAGGTTTGTAGGCCTCCTTGCTCACACACGCTTTTTAAGTTCTGCCTACAAAATTTCTATAGGATTGAGGTCAGGGGTTTGTGATGGCCACTCCAATACCTAGACTTTGATGTCCTTAAGCCATGTTGCCACAACTCTGGAAGTATGCTTGGGGTCATTGTCCATTTGGAAGACCCATTTGCGACCAAGCTTTAACTTCCTGACTGAAGTCTTGAGATTTTATTTAAATATACATAATTTTCTTTCCTCATGATGCCATCTAGTTTGTGAAGTGCACCAGTCCCCCCTGCAGCAAAGCACCCCCACAACATGATGCTGCCAACCCCGTGCTTCACAGTTGGGATGGTGTTCTTCGGCTTGCAATCCTCCCCTTTTTCCTCCAAACATAAAGATTGTCATTATGGCCAAACAGTTCTGTTTTTGTCATCAGACCAGAGGACATTTCTCCAAAACGTACGATCTTTGTCCCCATGTGCAGTTGCAAACCGTAGTCTGACTTTTTGATGGTGGTTTTGGAGCAGTGGCTTCTTCCTTGCTGAGCGGCCTTTCAGGTTATGTCTATATAGGACTCGTTTTTACTGTGGATATAGCTACTTTTGCACCTGCTTCCTCCAGCATCTAAACAAGGTCCTTTTCAGTTGTTCTGGGATTGATTTGCACTTTTCACACCAAAGAATGTTCATATCTAGGAGACAGGAGGCGTCTCCTTCCTGAGCGGTATGACGGCTGCGTGGTCCCATGGTGTTTATACTTGCATACTATTGCTTGAAATACATCCACAGGTAGACCTCCAATTGACTCAAATGATGTCAATTAGCCTATCAGAAGCTTCTGAAGCCATGACATAATTTTCTGGAATTTTCCAAGCTGTTTAAAGGCACAGTCAACTTAGTGAATGTAAACTTCTGACCCAATGGAATTGTGATACAGTGAAATAATCAGTCTGAAAACCATTGTTGGAAAAATTACTTGTGTCATGCACAAAGTAGATGTCCTAACCGACTTGCCAAAACTATAGTTTGTTAACAAGAAATTTGTGGTGTGGTTGAAAAACTAGTTTTAATGACTCCAACCTAAGTGTATGTAAACCTCCGACTTCAACTGTACTTGAATTTTAGCTAACCCTGGACCATGATAAGAACTGTCTGACAGTCACCAGGGGAAGAGCAAGCTAGTTCCATGTTGGTCACTGGGATATGGAAAGTGATGGCAGTGGCAGGGGCCAACTGAAATAAAGCAGATAATGCTTCCATCCTTAAAGGGATACTTCTGGATTTTGGCTATAACACCCTTTATCTATTTACGCAGTCAGATGAATTTATGGATACCATTTGTATGTCTCTGTATCCAATATGCAGGAAGTTGGAGGTAGTTTCGCAAGCCAATGCTAATTCAATTAGCACAATGACTGGAAGTCTATGGTATCTACAAGCATGCTAGCAGTTACCATAGACCTCCAGGCATTGCGTTAATGCTAGTTAGCAATTGTGCTAACGCTAGTTAGCAACTTCCTTCAAACTGCACGCAGAGACACAGGAATGATATCCACAAGGTTATCTGACTGTGGGGAAGTATATAAAGGGCTTCATTGCCAAAATCCAGAAGTATCCCTTTAGGATGAAGCATAGTTGACTAGTTAACCCTTTCAATTATAGCCTAGTCTCAGACCCCAATTTCAAAGTCCTGGATTGGGTAATTTCACAGGCGATTTGCTTGCCTTATACTTGACAGGCTAATTGAAGAAGTACATTTCTAGTTTATGTGAATGTTTAAGAAATGCTACTTAAAGTCAGAGTCATGACAATAACGTTTTTTATGGGGGGGGATTTTACATCTTTTTTAACTCAAGGTGGTAGGCTACAGCAACTGTATTATGGAGGTACAATTTGGAATTCAACTAATTTTACATTGTAAAGTAGGTCTACTATGCAATTGTAATAACTCAACGAATATTAAATGTGCTTCTCTTTTCCTACAATGAAATGATTTGAGGCTTCTATAGTGTCATTGTGTCCAGAACAATGTAAGGGGTGCATGTGTTGACTCGCAAGCTGCCTGATCTCGCGAGTTTATCTGGTAATTACAAGGCTGTGTGTGTGTATGTGTGTGTGTGTGTGTGTGTGTGTGTGTGTGTGTGTGTGTGTGTGTGTGCAGTGAGAATCTGTGTCCAGTGTGCAAAATTGTACAGCTAGCTGTTAATGCTTACTCTAGGCCTATGAAATTATCAGTTGGGTTTCACAAATGGAAAAAAAAATATATCCTTCAGATAACTTAAATATTCATACTAATGTGGTATTGTCTAATTATTTTATCTAAAAACTAAAGCGGACATTTTTCAAGTTTGACATGGTGGGAATTAGAATACACCGGCAAACGCATATCCAAAACCCGCGCCAAATATTGGTGGTTCAAAATGTGTTGAGTATTATTTGGCTAACCCCACAAAATGTGACATTCCACTAGTAATTAACAATTAAGAAATCACTACTTCGGTAGCACAAGCTAAAAGTCAAGTTTAAGAAGCGGTGTCTACGGTACCCGTGGAGGCACAAACCTTATCTTCAAACAAAAGCGCGAAACGCTTTCACCTCCCCAGTCAGTCCGTGCGGATCGCAACTCAGTGCAGCCTCATCTCGGAGAACGCCATTGAGAAAGAGTGAGTGAAAGAGAGAGAGAGAGAGAGAGAGAGAGAGCGAGCAAGAGAGAAATAGAGCAGATCAGAGGAAGAGAAAGGAAAGAGACAGAGCGACATACTCTGTGAAAAAAGTGTCCATAATTCGTCACCCTTTCTTTCTCAATTTCCATCACAAACCCTACCGGTGCTTGGATGAACCAAAACCTATCGATCAGTCAGTGCTACACCTGGATCTCCTGACCAGCTCCGAGCAGGCATGTCCCGAAGGAAGCAGAGCAACCCCAGGCAAATTAAACGTAAGTTTTACAGCCTCGCTGTCCTGTTATCTACCAAAGCTTGTTGGAGAAGTTAAATTAGGTTAGTGAGTGACTAGTCACTTCAGCACCGATGTCAATTGGCAATCCCAGATTTAATTGATACTGTTGATGTAGTTTCGTTCATTGATAAATTAGTTATGTTTTTGATCAATCATATTCTGTCATAGGCTATTGCTGAGAAAGGCGTTCCATCTTCTGACTTTTCAAATGATGTTTTTACAGATATAGGAGTTTGCTTGGTGTTTGCTAAAAAGTGGATAGGTTACTTTATAATATTTTACATATTTATGTCAAGCAAATCAGGATTCTATTCTTGTGATTTATTATAATGTGCTGATATGATCTACAGACATTAAACACCTAAAGTTAAAGAGTGTATATCCTTTGCAAACTGTCTTCTTGGAATTCTGTTTCCAATTAAACAAATTAAGTATTATATCTTAAGCAATTATGTAGTAATACTAATGTCAGATATACTGAATAACCTAAGTCAAATGAGGAATGTCCCCCTTCTCACACACACACACACACACACACACACACACACACACACACACACACACACACACACACACACACACACACACACACACACACACACACACACACACACACACACACAAAAACTGTATAAATAAATTCAACCTAAATTAAAACTTTTACAATAATAGCATGAACCCTAATCATTCTGCAGAGTAGGTAGTGATTGTGTCACTGTCTAAATATATAATTGGTTATACACAATTATAACTGGACAGGTTATATATATAAAAAAATACTGATGTGTTCATGGTAATATAATAACTCAAATATATATGTCAAATACAATGGACAGTGTTTTTAATAGTACTACATGTACTTGTTGTTAGTTTCATCCCCATTTCAACAAAGCATTGTGCCTCTGGATCTCTGATAATTCAAGGGTTATTTCAATCACTTCAAATACCAACGCTTTGAGTGAAATACCATGTGACATGAGACAGAATTGATCTATATGGATTTTATTTCCTGTGATTTTAAACTAGTTGAGAAATGTGTTTATGTAATTCCAAATGTGGAATTGAAATGGCTGGCCTAGCAGGCTTCCCAGTGGAAATGTATCATACTAACAGTGGTCATAGCAACGTTGCATTTTAGGTCTGCTCTTTAGAGACTTGAAAACAACGCTGACTTTTTATTGTGCCTTTTTTCATTTTGTATTGGCAAAGATTCATCGTATTCATCATACTTTTCTTGTTATAAGCAGTGTAGTGAATTGTGGTGTTGAAGAGCATTTGCAACAACCACCTATACACCTACTGTACAATAAAGTCCTATGTGTTTATTCTATATTGACCATGTCATTTAGCTGTATGACTGTCTATGTGGTTATTCTATATTGACCATATCATTTAGCTGTATGACTGTCTATGTGGTTATTCTATATTGACCATGTCATTTAGCTGTATGACTGTCTATGTGGTTATTCTATATTGACCATGTCATTTAGCTGTATGACTGTCTATGTGGTTATTCTATATTGACCATGTCATTTAGCTGTATGACTGTCTATGTGGTTATTCTATATTGACCATGTCATTTAGCTGTATGACTGTCTATGTGGTTATTCTATATTGACCATGTCATTTAGCTGTATGACTGTCTATGTGGTTATTCTATATTGACCATGTCATTTAGCTCTATGACTGTCTATGTGGTTATTCTATATTGACCATGTCATTTAGCTGTATGACTGTCTATGTGGTTATTCTATATTGACCATGTCATTTAGCTGTATGACTGTCTATGTGGTTATTCTATATTGGCCATGTCATTTAGCTGTATGACTGTCTATGTGGTTATTCTATATTGACCATGTCATTTACGTCGGGCTGATTCACTGGGAATCCCTTGTCCTACGACTTGGGTTTATTTGAAGAGCAGGTAGGAAGAGACTCCTTTCGGATGTCTCATTGTTGTCGGACTTATAGACATGATGAGAAAGAGTAATGAGTACTGTCCACTCACAAGATATTTTAGATAACTCAAAAATATATTTTTTGTTTCAATATGTGAAATAGTTATTCCAGTAATAGTGTGATTGGTAATGTGGATACAGCACGGTGAAGAAATATATACTTCATTTATACAGTGTGTGTGTCTGTGTGTGTGTAAATTATGATTCTGTTTTTACATGAGGAATTGACTTAATAGTGGTTACGATTAGTCAGTAATTGATTGCACTGTATATGGCTGTCAACAAAATGTAATTATATATTCCAGGAAGATTTTGAAACATTCTTTTTGTTGTTGTTGCAGTATCAGCAAAATGGCAATACATTACTGCAAATGTCTATTTTCTAAAAGATCTTCAAAGGCTTGTCACTCACGGCCGCAGCTTGTTTTATGCATTAACAGTTTGAACATATTTTCCGTCATTTTAGTATTTTAGGCAAGTTAAGAAGTTGATAGTCGGAAATATATTTTTTCAGTACCTATGAATATATTTTCAAAGAACACTTAGAAAATTGGTTCTGATTACCAAATGTAAGTGGGTATCATGGTTCTGAATTATGAACTTACCGGTTATAGATTAAATGCAAACGGTCCAAGACTCTTTTGATGTAGACCGAACAATTGAAATGATGTTTGTTGTAATTTAATAATAATACGAAGAAAAAAAACTGTTTTTCTGCTCGGTATAATTACAGTGTAATTGGTATGCATGTGTTGCTATTCATGATTATTTTGAGCAGAGAAAGCATTGCTGATCTATGAGGAATACACACAAACCTGTATACTATAGCCTAGCATGATGTGCTAAACCCACTTGTGTAAGAACCAATCACAAGGAGGACGCCTCTGAATTTTGTTGTCAAGCAAAGAAGCACTGCCTTGATGTGAGCATCCTCATATCCACTGTGACCCAGGCGTGCCTGAATTACTATGTCATGTGTAAGAGGTTGTTAATGAGAGGTGAGGAGTGAGGATACAGTGTTGAAAGAACTAAAGCATTAGTTAGAAACAGAAAGGTCAAAGGAAACCTCGATGTGTCCTACCCCAGGAACTAGGAGCTAGGGAAAGGCCTGAGGACCAGGAACTAGGAGCTAGGGAAAGGCCTGAGGACCAGGAACTAGGAGCTAGGGAAAGACCTGAGGACCAGGAACTAGGAGCTAGGGAAAGGCCTGAGGACCAGGAACTAGGAGCTAGGGAAAGGCCTGAGGACCAGGAACTAGAAGCTAGGGAAAGGCCTGAGGACCAGGAACTAGGAGCTAGGGAAAGACGTGAGGACCAGGAACTAGGAGCTAGGGAAAGGCCTGAGGACCAGGAACTAGGAGCTAGGGAAAGGCCTGAGGACCAGGAACTAGGAGCTAGGGAAAGACCTGAGGACCAGGAACTAGGAGCTAGGGAAAGGCCTGAGGACCAGGAACCAGGCAATGCACAGAAAGTCAGCGTAGACAGTCATTCTAAAGGACAAAAAGGTTGTTGGGCGCAGTTTCCCCCCCATCCTGCATACATTGGGCCGTTATCTAAAATTGTGATTTATGCAGTATTTTAATATTTTGCTTATTCCTTCCCCTTGGGTGCTCTCTGAGCGATGATAAAAAGGCGAAGCTGAAAGAGCACCATTAATTTGCTCCGATGACTGGGGAGATAAGGACAGATAATGGAAAAGATAAGCAGGGAAGATATACCATCAGAAACCCGATTATTACCATTAAAATTCCAACCCAGCAATCTGCAGCCGGCTGATAATTCCCTCTCCGTTTCCACCACTTTGGATGATAAGGCAAAAAATAGTCACTCAGTGCTCCTTGATTAGGCTGCCTGGATATCCCGATAATACTGTGATAAATTATGTATTTCCCCCTTGTTTTTTTCCTCTGAAACGTTACATCTGATTTTTTTCTTCTATATTTCTGGGTCGTCCCTGTATCCCTCCCTCCTTGCCTCTCTTCCTCTCCCAAGAAAGGGATAAAAACCCATACACTTTTATTGTAATAAGAGTTTGATAGAAAGGGGAGATAGTGGAGGAGGTGTTTTGTATGGGAGCACATATCAATGTTATCAGTCCATCTCTGTGGGCCAGCTGCTAGCTGCTGTTGTTTCTAGCCTTATCACCTCGTGCCAATATGCCAATAAATTGCCCAGATTGCCAGCTAGCCGCTCCAAAGCAGATCAGCTAAATTTGACAGAAATTATGGAAATATGGCTGATGCTCAGCGGATTGTGATTAGAGGAGAATATGTGAATTCCTTCAAGGCTCCCTCCTTCCCTCCCCCGTCTCACCTCTCTGTGGCTCCTAGTGCTATGCTGTGGTGTGTCCATACCTCTCCCACTGAGGGGTACATTTTGATTCTTAATAGGAAGGCAGAGATATGAACAGAGCTGAATGGAAAACGCCTCCCCTCAGAGTCATTTTTCTGTAAAATTGCTCCCAAAGTTTGGTGGCGTGTAGATGAGCCGAGATGATGCACGGAGCCTCTTCCCCCAGTGTTGTTTATGGAGGAATCCTATTGGAAGGGTGTTGAGAGGGCCGTGCACAAGACATCCAATGTCAGATGTGCTTATTAAATTGACTTAGCACTCTTCCCTGGCCGAACTGTTGTCTTCACTACAGTACATGGTGCTGCCTGTGACTTTGTGAATTCCTGTTGTAGCGTTAACTAGCCCTTTACCAGATACAGGACTGCTCCTCTCTGCTGTTAAACCATTCAGTGGAGTCCAGAACTTGTACTGTGCAGAAATGAAACTACACTGTGATGAGTATGTATATGTTCATTCTAGAAGGATAACTACTATATTATATATTAGTGTTTACTGAATTGGTTGCCTACGCCTACTTTCTGTGTGTGTGTGTGTGTGTGTGTGTGTGTGTGTGTGTGTGTGTGTGTGTGTGTGTGTGTGTGTGTGTGTGTGTGTGTGTGTGTGTGTGTGTGTGTGTGTGTGTGTGTGTGTGTGTGGCTTGGCTGTGCATGCATACGGATGTGTGAGTGTGTGTGTGTTTGTTCATACGTGAGTGTGTGTGAGACTGGGGATTGTGGTCAACTTTAGGCCTGTGCTCTGTCATGAAAGGTAATCTGCCTAGTAGAAGTGCTGTCTTCTATTTGACCTCTGTCACAGCTGAATCAACTTGTAAATCAACTCAAGCAGTCTGATGTTTTGGGGGGGAATCATCATATCTGTGTTCGGATGCCAGCCTCTCGTATTTAAGGGTTTCTTTTTCATTCGCCTGACAATCACGCTGCCTCTCTTGTGCTCCTCATAGATTTCTGTCATATGAAGAATGGTTGTTGAATGCCAACTTTCCCTCAAACATCTGTTCCCTGCCAATAACAGCTTGTGTTGTGTTGCTTCCTCGTCGTCTTGGCGGATGGATCCCGGTTTGCCTTCACTCTCTTTCTCAAGCACTGATGTTGCACCACCAATGTATGCAAATAGCATGCTGTCTCCAGTCTTCACATGATTTCTGGCTATTTTATTTAACATTTATACTTTCAAGTATTGTTGTTGCGATTGTATGTCAGATTGACGTTAAGCGCCCGTTTTATAGGCCACACTTCGGATATAACATTAGCAACTATGAAATGGAATGTAGAGTGTGGATGGATGTGTGTTTCCTTTGTTGAAAACACTGCCAGCTGAAGTGGAGGCTGAGCTGAAGTTGGCATGGCTGCTGAGTGTGTGTGTGAGTGAGTGGGTGTGAGTGTGTGTGTGTGTTACAGTGGTGCTGCAGTGCAGCTTGAACAGCACAATGAGATGTGGGCATTGGTCGCTGGGTCGCTGGTTTCAAAAGGTGGAGGTCATTTCCTGTTTCCTCTTTGTCTTCCTCTTTCCTGTAATTCCACCACTGTTATCCCAGTGACTCTTCACTGTTGCAAGTCATTATCTGCTCCTTCATAGTTGTCAATGGATTATTCAACATGGATTGTTGTTTTTCAGGATCTGATCACAAAAGTGTTTTTCAGTTTTAGTGCTGCTCTGCTTGCTACAGAGATGGGTTAGGATTAGATGGCTCAGTCCCTTTCAAAGAATTTCTATGAAAAGGACATGTTCTCTCGTACGTCCCTTTTCGTTTGCATGCCGTTGTAAATCAAATAAAAGAATAGGTAATGGTGCCCCAACAAATCCTAATCGTTTGTTCCTCAGTTTATTTAGATTTGATATCAAGTGATGACTTTTGAGCCCCAGGTAACAATTGACTTTCAGCCGTTTGAGTTAATAGCCTTGTCTCTAGCTTGTACAGATCAATATGTGTATTAATTAATCACAGCTATCAGGAGCCGGATCTGGTTCCATTTGTTGTTACATCAGCAAAATATCAATAGAGAAAGTGGACTCCCTGATCGTCATGGCAACTTCATCTCTTAGGTCAAAGAGAGTTTATCTTATCTTGCTGCCGAGAGTGGCAAACTGCTTAGGAATCTAGTTTAGACTCTAAGATCATCGATTTAAGCTTTTTTTCTTGTTGTTTCGGGGAGGGGAGAAAAGAAGAGGGCTGCATTCTAATCACAACAGAGATGTTAAGATTTGAATATTGATCATTCTCCAAAGGCCATTATAGGATAGCTATGGCCTCTAGTCCAGCTGTTGTTCAAGTACGTCCTTTTAAGACCCAAACAAGGCTTTGATTATCAGTGTCAGCGTGTCAACACGGAGTATGTCTGTGTAGCTGTCTGACAGTACGTTTCCTACTGCTACAGACATAGGCTGAGTCTGAAATGCCATCCTTCCCACTATATAGGATGCCAAGGCAGACACACAATACAATGCTTACAGACCAGTGTCTATACACATCCTGACACTTCTCTTCATCACGACACCATAAACATTCACATATATTATTTGGCATATTGAATAATAAGTAAATTGATAGATTTTGGTATATCCTTGTATCAGCCACATTTATCATGGTGCACAGTTCCTAAAAAACTGTATTGTAGATAACATAGCGTTAGGCTAGTTTTTTTTCAGATTAAGTCTTTGTGTATATTATGAATATGGCCAGTTTTTCCAGGATGTGACTTTGCCATGTGCATGTTGATATGATATGAATATAATCATGTGTGGGTCTGCGCATCATCATGATGTGTCAGGGAGGTGGACCAGGGTCTGGTCTCACAGGAAGTTGGCCTGGTGGTGTAGGGATCTGCTGGGTCCCTCTATGACTATGGCCCAATTGGTACACTATTCCCTATATAGTGCACTACTTTTGGCCAGAGCCCTGGTCAAAAATAGTGGTCTACAGTATATAGGGGATACATTTGGGATGCACGCCATGCCTCTACCTCATCAGCCGGAGAATAGTCCTCAGGCTAGGAGCACACAGGAACATGTTTTTTCCTCCCTCTCTTTTTGCCTTCGGGACACAATTGCCTCATTTAACATTCTCTATTTGGCCCCTGCCAAGAGGGGAAACAGCCAGGGAGTAAAAGAGCCACCACACATCATGAATTCTTTCATTTAACTTGTAAATTCCCTTTCACCTTGGTGATGGCTGCACAGTTATCTGTCGTGATGGCTGGAGATGTCGCTCAATTAAGGGCTTTTCTGAGGTTACTCCCCAATATCGGAGTGATTTTTGTCGTCTGACGTCATGTTATATTATGGAGATGGATATTATGGGTTCTGTTTGGGCTTTTAAACAGCTTAGAAGATCAACACTTGACTTCCTCTGTTCTATTCTAAAGCAGAATGTTCAAGGACTCTAGTGTTCTAGAATTTCTCTGGAAACTTTTCCCCACTGTGGAGAAATACAGTTCCCATGTATATTTTGTGGGGAGAAAATGTTTCAATTAAAATCCAAATGAGTTCTGTGTTGTTTCAATGGTCAAATGTTGTGTTAATAATGTGCTATTAGTTACAGTGTTTTCACAAAGTCATGCATTATCACTGCAAATGTATTTTCTGGGGTGCCAGTTTCCTGCAGTGCAGGTTTGGTTGAATCCAGGCCCTTGAGGATAGAGGAAGTGACTCAGCCTAGCAGCTGTGAATGTAAAAATGAGTTGTGAACATGATGTAATAACAAAAGTCTACAATTTCACCCTCACAGGAGCAACAACGTCCTTTGTTTTTATTTTCCATGACATATTAGGTGACTGAAAAGGGGTGATTTAGTCAACATCATTTTTTGACCAAGATATGAGTTGGCACGGCAGAAAATGAAGCCCTAATAGCTGTTACGTTTAAGCCTCTCTCTTGGCAGGAATTAGCCACGGCTGTGAAGGACAAGAACAGGGGAAGATAGAACTTAGCATTTCTTGGGCATTAAGGATAAAACACGTCAGACGTTGTAGTTAAGGGATAGGTGGCTACAGCGGATTAAGTAGCAAGCCTTTCAGTTCAATTTGTACATCAGCATTTCTCTGGGCCCAACAGCACAAAACACACAGCACTGCTAAGGGTTCACTGGAAAATCACTAATGACAAAGCTTTGTAAATAGATAAACAATTTATGTCAAATGTGCTGAAAATATAAAACAAACTTCAAAACATGTTAATACTTTAAAGAGGCTATGTTTTGATTCGCAGCATAGCGTGGCAGCATAGCGTGGCAGCATAGCGTGGCAGCATAGCGTGGCAGCATAGCGTGGCAGCAAAGTGCGTACGGCTGTTGACAGCCCAGTTTACATCCCCCTGATCAGAGGGCATGTCTGCATATGATTAGCCTGGATGCATGCAAATATTCATAATGGAATGATATGCCAATTGTCAGTGGCTGATGTTGATCGATTATGTTTTAAATGAGATTATGCAAATCAGATTGGAGGAAGAAGTGAGTCTGATTGGCTGTGATGAGAAGAGTGACAGGTTGTAAAGTGTTATTTCTCCTGTCCTGTAATTAGTCCCCAGCAGTTTGAACTATGTCAAACAAATAGCTATGAAGTGAGATGGTGATGGAACTGCCTACCTGCCTTTCAGAATCAGGCAGCAGTGGATCTCATCTCAAAGAATTCTAATCTGGTAATTGCTAAAGACTGGTTTTGTGACAGTGACTGAGTAGCTTTGGCCGAGAAAAATGCTTTGCCTTATTATATCAGATGTGTTTTTTTTAACCAAGGTTCCACCAATCAGCCATTCCCTAGGACCAAACCACAGATAGCTTGGCTAAACGCTAAAAGCATCCTCTCATTCAAGACATGATACTTAGAGGTCCAGTTTAGTCTAACTGAAAACTATTGATTTCTGTCTCTATAAAAGGCTGGTATTAACGTCCATCCCCGTGATAAAATGGTGGTGATGCTTTAGTGGGTGTAACATGCTGGTCTACACAGACCTAGAGCCCAGAGCAGACCGTGGTCTCTCTGTGTGAACCATGTGTCTGGGATTCTCCAAAGAGACACATTTGACCATAATGAAGTTTCTTAAGCTTCTGAAACAGGATAACAACTGGGTCAGATGATAAGCTCGAGCAAAACAGGGGAAGAAAGTAGAAGAAAGTGATTGAGTGATGTCTCTGGCTTTGCTGCCATCACAAGCAGTTGACAGTTAGTTTAGGATCAGATGATTTCACTCTCTAGATTAGAGTGAGGGGAAGCTAGGCAAATCTTCAGGACAAAAAGGTCAAGGGCTTCTCTCCTCTCCTTCTCTCCTCTCCTTCTCTCTCTCTCTCTCTTTTTCTCAACAGCTTGCTTTGACAAACAGGGAAATGTTGCTAAGATTCGTGAAAAAAGACGGAACATACCGTCACAGCTAGTAATATTCTATGGAATGACTGACTATAGTTGGAGAATATAGCTCACTGGCCCTGTGGTCAGCATTAGCCCTAGACTGTAACATTTCCTTCTCAGTCATTTGAATAGAATTGTCCTTTGGAGTATTGAATAAGATGAACAACAGCTTTCATTTGGGCTAAATCTGTTCTTGTCAGCAGGATCTGATAATGCTACATGGTACCATAGTATGAACCAGCTAACCAGTGAGAACATGGAAGTTGTTTGACTCTCTCTGTGGTTTCTGAAGGGGGTGAACAATGAACAGTGACGATGGATGACTGGATGATTGAATGATTGGATGATTGGATGATTGGATGCGTACTGTAAACAAACACAATCCACCACAACCCTCTACATCTACATCGTCCTCAGCATCATCCCTTCCAAAACCACCAACAGAGAATCCTTTCCCAGTGCAAAGTTCCGTGCAGAGTCTTTGTGAGATGTGGTAAGATACTGGATCTCCAAGTTAATAAGGTCTTGTCTAGTCCACTGCTCTTTGAATAGTGTGAAGTCATCTCTATATCCAGTTAGCTGGTCTTGGAGTCTGGAAGTCACAGCAGATTTTAGGCACAACCCCCCCACACACACACACACACAGCCTTATGGAAATGGTTATGAAGGGCAGCATGGTGGTGATTCAGTAATGTGAGTGGTGTGTGTGATGCAGTAGAACCTGTCTCTTCAGACAGCCAGGCTGGGCCGTTGAGCAGGACTCTATCGTCCATTAGCTTTGTCTAGGGGACGCTTTCAACATCAGGGTCTCACTTGGAATGAAGTGGCTATGATAACAGCAGTCAAACTGCACTATATTATGAATCAGTTCTTTTAATCATCTTCCATTGAAAAACCATTCCTCCTCTATTGACTACAACCACTAACCTGACAAAACATGGATTAGCCCAAAGAGATGTTCAGACAATGGAAACCGTCCATCCAGCCATCATTAGGGAAAGCAACCACTGTTTGTTTGAAGTGGTTGAAATGACAACCTTCTTGTCAAAGACTCCTCCAGGAGAATAAAAGGGATTTGTAATTAACATAATAATTATATCCTACGTGTTTGACCTATGGTGTCCCGTTACAATGCTTCAATCCTTCAGCAATGCTTGGCGTGATGATAAAAACCCCATTATACACAGTGAAAAAGTAATGAACTTTATTTATCAAAGATGTTTGTCAGGCAATGTTGTTATTTGAGTGAAGACCAATATACTGAAGTTTTTGTGTTATTTGTAGCATTTTTCCCAGAAACATTTTAGTTCAACTCATATCTTTCCAATGTCCCTGCAAGTGATGTCTAAACAGGGTGGCTGGTTTTTATCTGAAATGCAGTTCTTAGTTTCATGTAAAACATCTCATTCTGGGGCTTTAGCTGTAGCTGTCTTATCTTTTTCCCTTATTTCTCCCCAGTCATTTATTTCAATCCCCCAGGTTTATATGTTTCACTCTCCTTTCATTCCTGTGATTGCCTTTCATAAGTTCAAACACTCTACAACACTTCTGGTAACTTTAGTTGTGTATTCACTGTGATTCAACACTAGTTTTTGTATTGTACTGTAGAGCAAAGAGTGTCCAGCTCTGTCTTGAGCCTGAACTAAGACGTTGAAAACATCATGACCTAAATCAGTGATGAATAATAACAGAACAGAAGCCTCCCCTAAGCAGGTATTGTATAGGCTACCTACAGTAGGTCTACAGTATGTGAGAGAGGGAGAGAGAGAGTGTGTTCATACTGTACCTGCATGGTGCTCCTCTACAGCTCCAGTTCCTGTGGTTGCTTTGGTCTTTGTCTGCCACCTATCAGCGTATCAGCAGTATGTCTGAGGCCCAGTTGTATAATGCACCATTTATGGCTTTGTGGGGGGAGACGGCGGCCGGGCAGTGGAATCGCCCCAGGCCTTCCCCTCAGTGAGTGGATTAACATCGGCCTGCTTTAGCGCTGCTCTACCACGGTGTGAAATCTGCCCCGCTCTGGGTCCAGGCGACGGACCCCACTACCCTGCCCCCCCAACGCAAAGCCTCTCACAGCCATCTGTGAAATGCAGAAACTCTGTGTCTAAGTTGAGTTCTGATCCCAACCGCCAGCCGTGGCGGGGCCAGGAAGCAAATGGGCAGGCAATTGATGGTTGGGGATCAGCTCACTGATGTCGTGCCGCATGTGCAGGAACCCTGCCTGTCGTCCCCCCCGCGGGCGTGTTGGAGGAGGTCTGGGGCTCTGGGCGCTGGCCGAGAGATCTCTGCCTGGTTCCTGCTTGCAGGTCCAAATCCCCCTCTGTGCATGCCTGCCTGCCTGCCTGTGTGGAGGCGGTGCCACTGCTCCCCTGAGCCCATGCCCAGTCCTTTGAAGATAAGATTTTGATACAGAGTCCCTTTCGGTACGTCGCTAGCTAACGGATGCTCTTTGTGTGTGACACTGCCCATGCCTGTCCTCTGCTTAGAGCCTGGGGCTACAACTCTTGGTCATAAGGAATGTATAGGTTGTATTTAGGTGAGGGGTGGATAACTACCCTGATAATGGGTGGTTGGGATGTTAGTTACTACATTAATAGTAATGTTGAACCACAGAGTTGTTGATTAGTCTCTGGTGTCAGATTGGTGTTCATCATAAATGCATCAAAACAGATATGTTCTGTGTAATTTGTTTATCTCAAGATTTTTAGTTGATTTTATTTTGAAGTTGTTTTTATCCATTAAGGGTCCAGTACACAAATAATTCTCCAAACTGTTGAATCTGTTTCTTCTCTATTCTATTATGGTGATTATCTGATGACTCACTCTCTGGCTGATTGTGGGTTTCTTGCCCATATTTTAACATTGGAGAGTCACTTTCAACACTTCTCACTCTCAACATCTGCATGAAAAAAAGAAGTGGAGAGAAGAGAGCTCATCATAATCAGTTCTTTTTTGAATGAGGAACTCAACTCAAAATGTTCCCTTGATTTTTTTTCATCCTGTGGCTTTGGAGTTCAGATCTGTGCATAATGTCTTGTGATTGCATGGCATTATGGAGGTTTGTGAAAGCCGTCTCGCCTCTGAGTCCAGCACCACCACCACTAGCAGCAGCAGCACATCTTTCCACACACACACACACACACACACACACACAGGCTGCTCATCAGTGATGGAGCGTTGATTGCTTTTTGATACCCATCCAATATGGACGGTGTCCTGCATACATCAGCTAATTAGAATGTACTTACAGTGTCTGTGTGATAGCATACACCCAACACTCATCATCATCAGATCACATGTCCAAGTTCTTTCTGTCTGTCTGTCTGTCTGTCTGTCTGTCTGTCTGTCTGTCTGTCTGTCTGTCTGTCTGTCTGTCTGTCTGTCTGTCTGTCTGTCTGTCTATCTATCTATCTATCTATCTATCTATCTATCTATCTATCTATCGATCGATCGATCGATCGATCGATCGATCGATCGATCGATCGATCGATCGATCTATCTATCTATCTATCTATCTATCTATCTATCTATCTATCTATCTATCTATCTATCTATCTATCTATCTATCTATCTATCTATCTATCTATCTATCTATCTATCTATCTATCTATCTATCTATCTATCTATCTATCTATCTATCTATCTATCTATCTATCTATCTATCTATCTATCTATCTATCTATCTATCTATCTAACCCCACTCAGCTTAGTCACTATGTAAATTCCCCTGAGTGGATAAGCTAGAATTCAATGGAAGAAGTATTCGCTGGAAGCAGTTTGCAAGGTAAACAAATATATTTATGGAGGCAGCAAACTACTTCGGGGAGACTCCCAAGAGGGTGCTTTAACCATGCAGACAGAGCCCTGTTGAGTGAAGATCAGCTGGAGGTTGGAAGAGAATACAGTGGCTGTATCCATGGAGTAACAGCAGTGTGTGTACAGTAACTGTTCTCTGTCCACTGTCCATGTCACTGTGACTCTGTCTCCTGCCTGTGTACAACTAATAGACATACTGTCCGTTTCTGTGTGTGTGTGTGGGGGGGGGGGGTTGCTGTTCCAGAAACATACTGAGAGAATGCAATGGGGCGTCTCTCTGAAATGTATAGCCATCCTCAACAGCTTTCACACATCATAGTGGTACACACACACACAGCGGCTCCCAAGAGTGAAAGACTAACGTGCAGGATGTGGAAGGAGGGGAGTAGAAACAGAAATCTCACGGCTGTTTCCTCAGGTAATCTTGACTGTGATCTTAATTCCAATAAAGTGTTTTTTTTTGTATAAGCCAGATCAAAATGCACTCGACTCCACTGGTATTTCTGGGGTCATACTTTATGGAATATCATTTCAGATAACAAGTGTAATCCTTTGGGGGAAGTGATGTATATTGACCAACTCAGTAATAACCTGCCTACATCTCCAGACCTTATACTATAGTAAAAAGGGCGAATAACTATTTGTGCTCTCTGATCAATCAAATAGGACTTCCTGTATTGTATGATACACCCAGATCCCAGAAGGGGACGACACTAATATGTACTGTACTGAAGATGAACAGCATCTTATTCTTTCCACTGCTTTGATCAGCAAAACCTAGGCCATACGTGGCAATATTACATTAGTCCTTTTATATTATTGAATGTAATATATCCAATAGCTTCAGTCCTATTTGTGACAAATTATTCTCTTAATTAACCCCATGGGAATCAATGAATTTGTCCCAATAGTGTCTGCATCCATTAGCAGAGGAGCAACCAGGTGACCTGTAAGGATAGGGATGGTAGTGTTCTACCTCCAGCTTGTTGTCTTCCGTCCGTCAGTCAGCCAGTGAGAGAGACAATGCATCCCTCTTCTCTCAGATCATCTCATCAGGGTGTGTGTGTGTGTGTGTGTGTGTGCGTGCGTGCGTGCGTGTGTGTGTATTATCTTGACTGGCCAGACTCATGACCTCTTGGCTCTGACAGTGGCCCCAAGACTGAGGGACAGAACCAGGGCAGTGGAAGGAGACATATCTATTGTGAAAATACTTATTTTCAATTAAATTCATTAGTAATATTAATATACATTTGACTGGCTATTGTATATATTTATAGAGAAGAGAAAAAGACAGTTGATGAGCCTCATGCAACAGTGCACAATAACGTGAAACATTCGTTGAAGTGAATGCAAATGTAGCCTACGTCTTGGATTTTTTTTGGCTATTTGGGAGTTTTCCACGTCTGACAGATATCTCTGTCAGTAGGCCCAAGGCATAACATATGGAGTGAAAAACACAAGAAAGAAAATGTCTGCCTGATACGCTGAGAATTGTACAAATTCATGAGCCATCAAAGACTGCAATATTTATTTTCCTTTGCATTGCAAAATAGAGAAATGAATGGCCCAGCTTCCCCTGTAAAGACTAACTTGAAAGCAATCACCCAGAGTTCTTTAAACCTTTTCTGTGTTGTGTATTATGCAGCGTTCTACTGTCTATGTAGTCTGTGCCGTCTAACTGCCTTTTGAAGTCCTACTCCCTGACTGTACAGTATTTGCTTTTCACCAATTCTTTCCCACTGTGTCTCTGCTGGTTTGAAAGTGTGACCGATCGGGCGGTGAAAGCATCTCTATCAATTCACTTTGCTTCTTGGCTCCTCGGCTGGAAGAACAGCTCCAATTGGTCGTTTAGTTAGTGGTTTGTAAATGAATAACATGCAGGTCAGGGTTGTTGTCTGTGTTGGCCTAAGGTGAGTCTGGTGGAGCAGAGCAGAGAGGAGCAGAGCGGGGCACCAGATTGGGGACAGGAGGGAAGGACAGATGCCCCTATTACAGCCCTGCTGTCCCAGACCTCCCTATCCCTGCTGGGGTGTGATCTTAGTACCACACCACAGGTCTGGGAGACAGCCATCTTCCCAAAATCTCTGACAGCAGCCTCTTTAAAAAATGTTTTATTTAAAATGTGTTTGTGTGTGTGTGATCGTGCTAAAATAGAAATCAGTGACTGCTGAGTTGTTCAATGATGTCCATGACTCTCCATCTCACCCTACCTTTCTCCCTCTCTCCAACTTGTTATTTTTCTGTTACAATGTCTTTGCAGTGTGATATAGTAAGCTTGCCACACAGTGCCTTCAGAAAGTATTTGCACCCTGGCCTACTGCCTGAATTTTAAATGGATTAAATTGAGATGTCAGTGGTCTACAGACAATGCGCCACAATATCAAAGTGGAGAAAACTGGGGATGGATCAACAACATTGTAGTTACTCCACAACACTAACATACAGTAATTGACAGAGTGAAAAGAAGGAAGCCTGTACAGAATATAAAATATTGCAAAACATGCATCCTGTTTGCAACAAAGCACTAATGTAATATTACAAAAAATGTGTTAAATACAACACATTACTGAGTACCACTATCCATATTTTGAATCATAGTGGTGACTGCATCATGTTATGAGTATGCTTGTAGTCATTAAGGACCGGGGAGTTTTCCAGGATAAAAAATCCTAGAGGAAAACATGCTTCAGTCTGCTTTGCACCAGACACTTCGAGATTGAAAATCTATGGTGAGACTTAAAAATGGCTGTTTAGCAATGATCAACAACCAATTTGACAGAGGTTGAAGAATAAAAAAAATTAAAATGGGCAAATATGGTTCAAACCAGGTGTGCAAATCTCTTAGAGGCTTAGAAAGACTGTCATTATGGGGTATTGTGTGCAGATTGGTGAGAAAAAAATATGTATTTAATCCATTTTGAATGTCAGGCTGTAACACAACAAAATGTTGAGTATGTCAGGGGGTATGAATACTTTCTGAAGGCAATGTAGATTCCTCTGAATGAAGAGATACATGCAGCTCAACAAATTCCACTGGCTATTTTTTTAAGCGCGCCACAAAGTGTCCTATTTCTAACACCATTATCCTGTGAGTCTCTATGAAAGAGCGCTCCTTTTCTCTTGTGAAGGTGTGGGTGGGGGGAGGGGAGGGGAGGAGACTGCGTAGACCCCGGCCGCATGGTCGTTATCTGCACCAGATGCAGGTTGACTTCAGACTTTCAATGGAAGGTAAAGAGAGGGGAAATTAATGAGAGCCATAAAGCCAGTAGGATAAATAATTAGGCAACCAAACAACCATCCGACCCAAGATCCATGCAGCCACAGGAACATTTGCCTCACTGCTCACTAGCTTTTAGTTTCCACTGTTTCTCAAAACTGTGGCTGATGTCAGTTTTTGTCTTTGGTGTGTTTTTAACTATGTTTATTTACTTTTTGTCATGAAAGTCAGTGCTGTTACTCTTCATGAATAATCACTATGACAGGCCTCTCCGTCCTGCCAACGGTAATTGGTCAGATGACTTCCTCGTTGAGACGTTCGTTTCAACGTTAGACAATTAGACAATTCAGTTGTCAAAAGGTGTGTTTGTAAATCAGTGGGAAGAGAAGGTTTCACACTGGAGTGAATGTTTGTGTGGAGTAAGCTGACGTCCTCATGCATTTGGCATGTCCAGTGTTCACAGTTAGTTGACATATTCACCTCATTTTAATCATCCATATAATTCATCTATACTTCCGTGCCACCTATTTTATTTTGAGCTGTCAAGCAGACTGCGCCTCCCTTGGTATAGTATCACTAGGGTAATGCAACTAGGTTACTGATGTCATTGTATTGAACTGATGGTTTCTCTAGCACGTCCTCCTTGGGATCCAAGATAATGTTGTAGCATTAGAGGACAAGACCGTGGTAATGTGGTAGCGTATATTACATTGGTATGTTTACCTGCGGTGTGTCTGTCTGTCCCAGAGGATTGTGTGTCATTGCTGTCATACTATGTAGAGTAGATGGAGCAACATGTATTGTTCTGATACTCCTCAGACAGACAGACAGACAGACAGACAGACAGACAGACAGACAGACAGACAGACAGACAGACAGACAGACAGACAGACAGACAGACAGACAGACAGACAGACAGACAGACAGACAGACAGACAGACAGACAGACAGACAGACAGACAGACAGACAGACAGACAGAGATCAGTGACAGACTTACATTATCCTGTAGCAGTCTTTGATGGCTATTCATGGTTCTGCACTATAATCTGTTTCTCTAATCTCATTCAGAGATATAAATAAACAAGTAATGCTGTACATAAAAGAGAGAAAGCACATGGGTGAGCATCGCAGGGATTATGGTAATTTTGAGGATAAGTAAGAGGTGTTTAAAACATGACTTTTTAATAGGGGAGGAAGTAACTTCCTTTAACAGATCAGTTTGCACTGTCTGAACTCTATACTGGAATTAATATGCAAATAATTAACATAGAAACCACACAATTTCTGTCAACTCTATGCATGGATGCATGCTGCGGTAAACAGGTTTTTAGACATCTTTTAAACTCATTATAAAAGTAATAGAAATGCAATGTTAAAATGGGGGTTGTCTTAAATCACCCTCCAGTGTGAATGTGTTCCTCTAACAGAGGAGGTACTACACAGCACACACATTCCCCTGGCCATTCTATTGGTCTGAGAAGCTCTCGTAACACTTGTTTAGCTCTAGATGAATGACTACCTTCTTACTGATCAAAGCATCAATAGTGGAGGACCTATCTTCTTCTGAATCAACTCACCTATATATGCCAGTTGATTTCAGGGCAGTTTTCCGTTCCACCTAATCTCTTCCAACATGACATTTGGAAACTCTGAAATCAATTATGTGTTCTCTACCCAAATGAAACGCAAAAAAATGACTATATGACTTAAAAGTCGGCCAAGCTCACCTTTGACCCGCTGCATTACAAAGGGAAAGGGAAATCACACTGCATACCTGATCCATAAAACATCCTTTGAAATGGATTGCAGGGCCTGGGTTGGATCCAGTCCTGGCGCTAGTTGTGGCATTGATGGCACAGCCCTTGGGCACGGGGATACTTGGCCTGGACAAGATGGACGGTTCCTGGGCCCGTATCAGTGGGCACTGGGCCGTCCTCGGGGAGCTTCTAAGCCATGCCGTCTGAAGAAGAACTGATGGCTTTGGCAGAACATGTGGACATGCTGTGGTTTTTATTTCAGTCAAAACAGCCCCGATGCTATCGCCTTCAGTCACCCAACCCAACACAGGCAGCAGCAGCAAGCTGACCTAAATGATTTTGCTTCACACAAGTTCTTCTCTTTCAAAAACGCATCAAATGGAACTGAAGTTTTTCTTTTGCTCTCCTTTAGAACGGGTTTTGCCTCATGAATTGTTGTTGAATTGTTGTTTCATCTCAGGAGACATCAAAATGCAATATGGTTAATATCCCTCCTAAATGTTCAAATGTATAGAGGAACTCCTTGAACTATCTAACAGGAAAGTTATGTTGCTGCATCGAAAATGATTCCAGTATGATAATTATCAACACCAACCAAATTGTTTCTACTACGAGAGGAAATTGACAGCTTCAACTCTTTCAGAAGTAGTTAGTTGATACCTATCCACAGGCTAATGG
The DNA here is from genome assembly GCF_018296145.1 of Oncorhynchus tshawytscha. Classification (NCBI taxonomy): domain Eukaryota; kingdom Metazoa; phylum Chordata; class Actinopteri; order Salmoniformes; family Salmonidae; genus Oncorhynchus; species Oncorhynchus tshawytscha. The sequence goes on from NC_056451.1 coordinate 16,977,548, forward strand.
AACCGCCACCTTTGATGAGAAGTTGAAACGAGTGTTGCTGTGTAGGCTTGGCACAGTACTAGACATAGCTGGAGGGGCTGTGAAGCAGAACAGAGCAGAGAGGAGCGTAAGGGATCGAGACATTTAAACGGGCCTCATCCAGAGGTGACAAGGGCACCATGTTCTCTGAACTGTAGGTGTGAGCCCGCTGCTGTGTCTGTCTTTCATTGTCTTTTATTTTCCTATTCTTTTAAATGGACCGTATTTTTTTTCTACTAGAAGGTTTTTTGATATCCATTTAGATTGGAGGTTCATTAAAAAAAGCTCCGACAATAGAGTGACTCCTAATTAAGCCGCACTGCATCTGGCCCCTGGCACCCTATCCTGGTGTTCCATCTATTTTGCTGGGGAGAATTCATTTGTTTCTTAATTAAGAAAAACACCAATTGCGTGAAAAATATGCTTATGGTACCTGAATCCTAATGAGTTAAGTAGTGAGGGGGAGAACTCATTCCAGTAGCCCTAGAAATGAACTGGGACCTGATAAAAATGAACTAACTAGCCTTGCATAAATTGAAGCTGGGGGAAAGTGCTCCATCATCATGGCCAAGACAATATGCAAACTATCTTCAAAGAAATCAAATTGCCGGAATGTTTTCATTTGCATGTATTAACTATTACCATAATGAGTAGAAGTGACATTGGACCTGAATTGTGTGTCTGTTCGATTGATAACTCTGCTGCATCTGTAAATAGTCTCCCCTCAATATGATGCTACCAGTCAAATCAGCGTTGAACTGTGGAGAGGTTTTTACAGCCTTGTACAAACCTGATGCAGTGTTGAATCTGTGTCATCATCCTGTAACCGCTATCCTTAAACAGGAAGCAGCTGGGAGAGGTTGTCTTTAAGACACTGCTGTGGAGGAGAGGAGAGCACCTGGCTGGGGGCAAGTTCCATGAGGCTGTAGCTGGATCCAGAACCAGAACCAGATTCAGTAGGCAGGGAGGCACACTGCTCCTCCATCTCCCCCACATGTCTCAACCCTTCCAGGATACCAGCAGCTCACTTATCTCCTTCCTCAACACCCCACCATAGCCCACGTTGGAGAGTTGCGGGCAACCAGCCAAAGAGACTGATGTTTTTGTACTGCAGGCGTCATGCAAAACATTTGAACTGTCTTAATATTCCAAATCATTTTTTCAACATGCTATTTCAGAGGATCAGCCGCTTGGGTCAAATTATTCAATTAAGTGTCTGTTTATTACTGATACCAAAGCTGGGTAGCAGTTCTACTTATCACCTTTTCTGCAGATTGGTGTTCTCGCAGAATACCACCATAAAGATTGCCTCCCTGTAATTAAAATGGCACAGAGACAAATCTGGCACAGGGGCTAAGACACGGGGAAATGAGGGAGGTAGGGGGAAATGAGGGAGGTAGGGGGAAATTGCAGGGGGCAACGTTCTCTGTCATCCAATGAAAAAGTTTGGGCTACAAGCGTTTAACTAAACGGGTGTCAGAGAGGATATATGGCGAAGGAAGAGGATGGGTGTGAAGCGAGCAGAGAAAACGATGAGCCTTTGGGTGGCGTCGTTGTTGTTGTTGTTGAGAGCTGCTGTTGTAGGCTACAGAAGGCGGTTGGTTCATGAACAGTTGGTGGTGAACGGTCGGTCTCTTGTTGCCATTCATTTTGAACCAAACGGGTAAACAGGAGGCTGGATGCTAGTCTGATTCGTCCGGTGGCACTGCATTGCTGTTTGGATGTCCTCCTAAACCACAGCCAAGCTTCCCTCCCAGAGCTGTGTTTGATGAGCAATTGGCAGGCTATAGAGACACGTGTACTCGCATCTCGTGGCAAACATACCTTTCACAGAGTCAGACTCGACAGACATGTGACTTCTCTGAGAGGGAAAAAGGAGAAGGAAATGAAAGCAGCAATAAGCTGAGGATGTTAAACCCAGACATGAGAAAGACGTGAGAGTCGACTTTGGATTTAGACTGAATCTTCATGCGCTTTTGACAATTTGCATTGTTATCGCCTGATAACTGGTGATGTTTTTACTTGGTTGTACATTTTTATGTGGAATATGTTAAACGTAAACCGGGCTATAACGACTCCCTTAATGACGTGGGGATCTTGCTCCCCCCTCCCGGATCGAGTCTTAGTGGGCTTCCAGTGCGGGATGGCTGATATCTGAATATTAAAAACGAGTTTCAAGCTCATCTGCAAATGTGATTTGCACATATCACACTTCTGCAGTCACCAGGCTGCTTCATCGCCAAGCTTCTGAGCAGAGAAGGGTAGAGAGAGAGAGAGAGAGAGAGAGAGAGAAAAGAGAAGAAGAAGTATATATGGGGTTGCTATTGATTTATTCCATATCTGACCTAATTTAAATCCCTGCCAACAAACTCATATGCATACTGTAGATTTTCTAAATTAGAGAAAGCAAACCTTGAGCTTCAGTGAGAGACAGGTGTAAACATCAGTGTTGTCATAACGCACCTCCAATAAATCTGAACATCATGGCAGCGTGCTGCTATAGAGCACCACATCAATTGGACATGGTTTTGAAGCCTGAGGGCCCAGGGGAATGCCCTCCAGGACGAAGGTGCCCATTGACATGCCGTACACGCCAAGATAGAATTATGACTGCCTGTCTTTGTTCCTCACCGGCTTCCTCACAGAGACCGAGTCATTTGGTTGAAATACGGAAACATTTTGGAAAATGGAGGCTGTGATATTGTGATATTGTGTCTATTCAATAGGAATATTCTCTGGATTTGAAGGAGGGGAATGGTTCCTGCTTTTAGTGTAGTAAGTACATTATTAATGAAATAACAATACACTCATAATAATAACAGTTATACAAATAACCATGAACAATCATAATACAGAATTCTTTGCGTTACACAAACATTTTGTTTTGTCATATTTTTCGTTTTTGACATATTGACATGATCAGATGTTAGACATTGTGGAGTGAATAAAATGGCAGAATATGTTGAGGGCGGTGTGTTGTCTGTGACTCTAGCGGCAGTGGTGTTGTCATGATAATCCTCTCATTTGGAATGTCAGGATCAGCAGGTTAGGGCTCTCCACTTCCCTGCCATGTCAAGCCTACAGACCAGCGTGGTGGATTGTCATTTCTGAAGGAATATTTTGACAGAGCCTTCACTCCGCTGGGCTCAGCTCAAAGGTCAGAGCTGTACCACTTCCATTTACTGTGAGAACACTCAATCCCTGTGGAGGAGAGGAGAGGAGGCTGAGACTCCACGCTACTCTCCCCACTCCACACATACACTGTCTGTCTGTCTGTCTGTCTGTCTGTCTGTCTGTCTGTCTGTCTGTCTGTCTGTCTGTCTGTCTGTCTGTCTGTCTGTCTGTCTGCTTGCCTGCCTGCCTGCCTGCCTGCCTGCCTGCCTGCCTGCCTGCCTGCCTGCCTGCCTGCCTGCCTGCCTGCCTGCCTGTCTGTCTGTCTGTCTGTCTGTCTGTCTGTCTGTTCATTGTTAAGCATTTCCCTCTTGTTTGATTGTCTGAATTGTCATAATTTCTGTGTCATTTGTGCCTCTCTTCAGACACCACAGTAGGCTGCTATGTGAATCAAAATCAGGAACTTGTCAGTAGTTCTATAAGACATTGTGGACAGCCCTGTTATCACTGTACCTGCACTGCTAAAGATATCAGGTAGGTATTAACGCAGTAACATAGTAACGGTGATCAGGACGTTCCACGGTAGGTTTGACATCTCTGTAGGTTATTGGTGTAAACCTACCTCAGTCAGTCCCTCAGGCCAGGAGAGGAGAGGAGAGGAGAGGAGAGGAGAGGAGAGGAGAGGAGAGGAGAGGAGAGGAGAGGAGAGGAGAGGAGAGGAGAGGAGAGGAGAGGAGAGGAGAGGAGAGGAGAGGAGAGGAGAGGAGAGGAGAGGAGAGGAGAGGAGAGGAGAGGAGAGAATCATTAGTATGAGCAGATGGGTTGGGTTCTTTTGTCAGGGAACTGTTCTGTTTGAGTCAGTACAATGGACAGAAATGAGCCCTGTGAAATCAAACAATGGATGATGAAATCAACATGAAATCTGCAAACTTCGTCCTAGAACAGCAGTCAGCTCAAAGTAGATAAGGAATTTGATTGTGTCTGTGGTTGCTTTCGTGTCATGCTAACCCACCCAAAAGATGGATCAGGCAGACTGTAAGTGCAATCAGTTGATCCTTTGCAGCAGCCATATCCCTCAGAGTGCTGCTACAGCCCTGTAACCCAGGTTTCAAGGGGAGCTGAGAGAGAGAGAGAGCGAGAGAGAGAGAGAGAGAGAGAGAGAGAGAGAGAGAGAGAGAGAGAGAGAGAGAGAGAGAGAGAGAGAGAGAGAGAGAGAGAGAGACAGAGAGAGAGAGAGAGAGAGAGAGAGAGAGAGAGAGAGAGAGAGAGAGAGAGAGAGAGACAGAGAGAGAGAGAGAGAGAGAGAGAGAGAGAGAGAGAGAGAGAGAGAGAGAGAGAGACAGAGAGAGAGAGAGAGAGAGAGAGAGAGAGAGAGAGAGAGAGGGGGAAAGAGAGACAGAGAGAGAGGGAGAGAGTATCCCAATCTCTCCCTCTGTTTTAAAGGACAGTACTTTGAATGTCATTTGACAATTTCCTTTTAATTAGAACTAATTTACAGAAAGATGCCCACCAGCTAATCTTTACAGGATAATTAACTTCTATTTTCTTTACTTTTAATTAAAAAGTGGAAAAGATTTAGCTGATCCACAAAGAATTGTTCTTTTGAAATGTTCATCAGACTTCACACTTCTTTTGGCGTTGTTAATATTTAGATCCTATCTGAGGCTCAGTCTCCGCTGAGTTGGAGAAATGTTTTTTCTCCCTTATCCGCAGTATTAACAAGTGGAACTATCAATAGTAGAAATAGGAACCAGAGGCAAATTAGAATTGAATTAATGAAGAAATTATTGCAAAAGCATAACCCCCCCATCCTTTAGCACTGAAATGAAATTGACATCTTAGATATATCCATTTCATAGAAATTCCTTGATGGGGAAAATATTATTTTATCTTCATTATTTGATACACTAATCTTTTTTTTCTTTCTGAATGCTTCCCCAGTACATTTTTTGAAAAAAAAAATATTGACTGGAAGCTGATTGTTGCAAAAGCAGTTTAACTCTTGGTGGGTATTTTACTACATTTTACTACACTCACAGAGATGTGACATACACTGAGTATACCACACATTAGGAACATCTACCTAATATTGAGTTGCACCCACCTTAGCACCTCAGAAAAGCCTGAATTCGTCGGGACATGGAATCTACAAGGTGTCGAAGGCGTTCCACAGGGATGCTGGCCCATGTTGACTTCAATGCTTCCCACAGTTGTGTCAAGTTGGCTAGATGTCCTTTGGGTGGTGGACCATTCTTGATACACACAGGAAACGGTTGAGCGTAAATAAAAAGAAAGAAACAGAAGCGTTGCAGTTCTTGACACAAACCCGTCGCCTGTCACCTACTACCATACCCCGTCGCCTGTCACCTACTACCATACCCCGTCGCCTGTCACCTACTACCATACCCCGTCGCCTGTCACCTACTACCATATCCCATCGCCTGTCACCTACTACCATACCCCGTCGCCTGTCACCTACTACCATATCCCATCGCCTGTCACCTACTACCATACCCCGTCGCCTGTCACCTACTACCATACCCCGTCGCCTGTCACCTACTACCATACCCCGTCGCCTGTCACCTACTACCATACCCCACCTACTACCATACCCCGTCGCCTGTCACCTACTACCATATCCCTTCGCCTGTCACCTACTACCATACCCCGTCACCTGTCACCTACTACCATATCCCATCGCCTGTCACCTACTACCATATCCCATCGCCTGTCACCTACTACCATACCCCGTCACCTGTCACCTACTACCATACCCCGTCGCCTGTCACCTACTACCATACCCCGTCACCTGTCACCTTCTTCCATACCCTGTCACCTACTACCATACCCCGTCACCTGTCACCTACTACCATACCCCGTCGCCTGTCACCTACTACCATACCCCGTCACCTACTACCATACCCCGTCGCCTGTCACCTACTACCATACCCCGTCACCTGTCACCTACTACCATACCCCGTCGCCTGTCACCTACTACCATACCCCGTCACCTGTCACCTACTACCATATCCCATCGCCTGTCACCTACTACCATACCCCGTCGCCTGTCACCTACTACCATACCCCGTCGCCTGTCACCTACTACCATATCCCATCGCCTGTCACCTACTACCATACCCCGTCACCTGTCACCTACTACCATATCCCATCGCCTGTCACCTACTACCATATCCCATCGCCTGTCACCTACTACCATACCCCGTCACCTGTCACCTACTACCATACCCCGTCGCCTGTCACCTACTACCATACCCCGTCACCTGTCACCTTCTTCCATACCCTGTCACCTACTACCATACCCCGTCACCTGTCACCTACTACCATACCCCGTCGCCTGTCACCTACTACCATACCCCGTCACCTACTACCATACCCCGTCGCCTGTCACCTACTACCATACCCCGTCACCTGTCACCTACTACCATACCCCGTCGCCTGTCACCTACTACCATACCCCGTCACCTGTCACCTACTACCATATCCCATCGCCTGTCACCTACTACCATACCCCGTCACCTGTCACCTACTACCATACCCCGTCGCCTGTCACCTACTACCATACCCCGTCGCCTGTCACCTTCTTCCATACCCAGTCACCTACTACCATACCACGTCGCCTGTCACCTACTACCATACCCCGTCACCTGTCACCTACTACCATACCCCGTCGCCTGTCACCTACTACCATACCCCGTCGCCTGTCACCTACTACCATACCCTGTCACCTACTACCATACCCCGTCACCTGTCACCTACTACCATACCCCGTCCCTGTCACCTACTACCATACCCCGTCGCCTGTCACCTACTACCATACCCTGTCACCTACTACCATACCCTGTCACCTACTACCATACCCCGTCGCCTGTCACCTACTACCATACCCTGTCACCTACTACCATACCCTGTCACCTACTACCATACCCTGTCACCTACTACCATACCCCGTCGCCTGTCACCTACTACCATACCCTGTCACCTACTACCATACCCTGTCACCTACTACCATACCCTGTCACCTACTACCATACCCCGTCGCCTGTCACCTACTACCATATCCCATCGCCTGTCACCTACTACCATACCCCGTCGCCTGTCACCTACTACCATACCCCGTCGCCTGTCACCTACTACATACCCCGTCGCCTGTCACCTACTACCATACCCCGCCGCCTGTCACCTACTACCATACCCCGTCGCCTGTCACCTACTACAATACCCCGTCGCCTGTCACCTACTACCATACCCCGTCGCCTGTCACCTACTACCATATCCCATCGCCTGTCACCTACTACCATACCCTGTCACCCACTACCATACCCCGTCGCCTGTCACCTACTACCATACCCTGTCACCTACAACCATACCCCGTCGCCTGTCACCTACTACCATACCCCCGTCGCCTGTCACCTACTACCATACCCTGTCACCTACTACCATACCCCGTCGCCTGTCACCTACTACCATACCCCCGTCGCCTGTCACCTACTACCATACCCTGTCACCTACTACCATACCCCGTCGCCTGTCACCTACTACCATACCCCGTCGCCTGTCACCTACTACCATACCCTGTCACCTACTACCATACCCCGTCGCCTGTCACCTACTACCATACCCCGTCACCTGTCACCTACTACCATACCCTGTCACCTACTACCATACCCCACCGCCTGTCACCTACTACCATATCCCATCGCCTGTCACCTACTACCATACCCCGTCGCCTGTCACCTACTACCATACCCCGTCGCCTGTCACCTACTACCATACCCGTCACCTGTCACCTACTACCATACCCCGTCGCCTGTCACCTACCACCATACCCTGTCACCTACTACCATACCCCATCGCCTGTCACCTACTACCACCTACTGTATGATAATGCCTACGGTCATTGGATCATGTACTTCCAGACTCGTGAGTAAGCAGAGACAGAGAAAATAGTATTCTATTGTAGACATAAAGTACTGCTCTCTTACAAAGGTCAGGCATAGGTCATCCAGCAGTTAGAACAGAATGACATTTCTTACCGTTATTGAATGGTGTTTTTCCTGCCTGTGTTAAATGATGGCTCTTGAGTTCGTAGGTGAGGATATCATATATAGAGCAGTATGAGTCTTCTGCAGACGTCCAGCACCACTGTCCTCCTGGTGAGACAGTGGCTGAAGATGCATGCCCCCACTTAGCCCTGACAGCACCCAGGAGAAGGCTGAGTCAATGGCTTGATTGTTCAAGTGAAAAACATGTGTACAGTTATACAAGGAAATGATCCGGTCAAGAAATATAAGTCATTCATTATAAATATGTTTAGGAACCAGTAATTACATGAAATATTGAACCTGTTGCTGGGACTGGGGCTTTACGTGCCACAGTGTTATGGCATCGTCTGGAAAGGTTGCATTTTTTATGGAGACTAATTGTAAGTGTGTTATCACACATCCTTTGGGGTATTTATTATGAAAATGTACTAGGATCAGGTCACAGGGAAAAGTGTGTGTGGCTGTAAAAACAAGCGCACGTCTGCTAGCTAACCCCCTGAGTTTATTTGAACCTTTTCCTTTTTATTGGTGCTATAGAGGACCCCCTGTGACGTTAGTGGAAAGAGCTGTCAGTCGCCAGTTAGGTGCCTGAGTAAAGTGAGGCAAAATCAACCCAGGCAGCGAGCTCCACAGAGAAGCTGACGTCTGCCGAGGGCCGCAGGCCTGCTCTGAGGTACCTCCAGCATTTTAATGGGATAGTAAAATGCCAGTGTGTTTTCATGCGATTCCAATTCAAATTCATTGGATGAAGAAATAAGAATGTGCTATTTCCCTTTAATAGTGAGATAAACAACATGCAAGTCAGCAAACACCATCAAAATCCTGCTTTTGTCTGATCTAAATACTAGATTGATGCTGATTGCTATTCATTACATTGTTTGTACTTGGTTAATGCTCTTCCCACTACCGTGAGGAATCTGCAGTTAGAAGACCATAGCTCAGACAATCATAGACAACGGGTCTCTCTCTTTCTCTCTCTCTGCCGTATCAATGAATCCATCTTAAACTGCGAGTCGTACACTTTGAGAGCCGTTTTAGACATCATGTCATTGGCATGACTGACAAGAGAGGCACTGCCATGTCTTCAGTGGAGCCATCCTGCAGCCTCACAGAGTGATGTCTGTCTGTCTGTCTGTCTGTCTGTCTGTCTGTCTGTCTGTCTGTCTGTCTGTCTGTCTGTCTGTCTGTCTGTCTGTCTGTCTGTCTGTCTGTCTGTCTGTCTGTCTGTCCGTCCGTCCGTCCGTCCGTCCGTCCGTCCGTCCGTCCGTCTGTCTGTCCGTCTGTCCGTCTGTCTGTCTGTCCGTCTGTCCGTCTGTGCGTCTGTGTGTGTGCTGTGATCCAGCCTCAGATTAATCCCCACCCCCACATCCTCCCTCTTTTCATCACAATTCCCAAACAAGTATCGGTGGTGAGTTTGTTGACTGTTGATTGTAAAGTGCCCGAATTTAGGAACGCCGCCATTTCTAATCACCAAAATTACATTGCTTAGCAACCGGAAAATCAAGTTAAACAATAGCATTGCTTATTGTCGGTCACAGACAGCGGCTCTGAGAACACATCAGTCTCCACTGTTCCACCACTCTTCCAACCGTTCTGAATACACAAATAAAATGAATTCACACACAGACACAGTCAAATATACAGATGGTAAATTACTTTTGACTGCATGATGTTGCAACATTCGCTCCACACATTTAGTCTGATCACAGGGTTAGAACAGGCTCTTTTCCTTTATTAGATTTTATGCAATCAAGTACTTTAAGATGAAGAATCTCTCTGAGGGTTGCTGTTACACATTAAGCCATTAAGAATTGAGTAAATGGTGTATCTATTTTATTACGGTGATCACGGATTAAATGAGTGCAGCCCTGTAACACACACAGCCGGCCTTCTCCTAAGCTGCCAGAGCCCTCTGCATCCCAAAGGTCATTATAGGAGAAGAGAGAGCATCAGAGAGTTGTTGCCCCCAGTCTCTCTCTCTCTCTCGCTCTCATTCTCTCTATTTTTCTCTCTTTCTCTCGCTCTTTCTCTCTCTCGCTCTCTCTCTCACTCTCTCTCTCGCTCTCTCTCTTTCTCTCTTCCTCTCTTCCTCTCTCTTTCTCTTCCTCTCTCTCACTCTCTCTCTCACTCTCTCTCTTTCTCTCTTCCTCTCTTCCTCTCTCTCTCTCTTTCTCTCTCTTCCTCTCTCTTTCTCTTCCTCTCTCTCACTCTCTCTTCCTCTCTTCCTCTCTCTCTCTTTCTCTCTCTTCCTCTCTCTTTCTCTTCCTCTCTCTCTCTCTCTCTTCCTCTCTCTCTCTCTTCCTCTCTCTCACTCTCTCTCTTTCTCTCTCTTCCTCTCTCTTTCTCTTCCTCTCTCTCTCTCTCTTCCTCTCTTCCTCTCTCTCTCTCTTCCTCTCTTCCTCTCTCTTTCTCTTCCTCTCTCTCACTCTCTCTCTTTCTCTCTTCCTCTCTTCCTCTCTCTTTCTCTTCCTCTCTCTCTTTCTCTCTCTTCCTCTCTCTTTTTCTCTCTTTCTCTCGCTCTTTCTTTCTCTCGCTCTCTTTCTCTCTCTCTCTCTTTTTCTCTCTTTCTCTCTCTCTTTCTCTCTCTCTCTCTCTCTCTCTCTCTCTCACTCTTCCTCACTCCCTCTCTCTCTCTCTCTCTCTCTCTCTCTCTCTCTCTTCCTCTCTCTTGTCCTCTCCCTCTCTCCCAGACCAGAGAAAAATACTTATTCTGGTTCTCAGATCAGATAGAGTGAATTTGTTTCTTTTCTCAGGCTGTGTGGGTAAACACCTGTGTGTGTATCTCTGTGTGTCTGGTGGTAGGGGTGTACATTATCTCCATGGTAAGAACCCAGTAGCTTAGTAACTTGAGACAACGTCTATATTTCCCCTGCATAAGTTAGTGGCCTACCGTGTGTGTGTGTGTCTGTGTGTGGTGTGTGTGTGTGAATGCGTTTGCCTGCATGTGTGTGTGTGTCTGAGCATATGGTGTGTGCATTAGTTCAGCTGGAAGTGTAAAGGCACAGTATCAGCATTGGCACAAAGGGCCAGTCACAGTGGAAGTTGGCAGGGGTTGAGCTGACCCCTATTGGGTTTTAGGCTGGCATTATGCATTCACGTTTAGTCTCTCTCAGGTGCTATGTTTTATCCCCAGGCCAGCTTGGACCCATTTTCAATGGACCTTCTGATGAAAAACTGTATAGGTGGGAGAAAAATGATTTCCATGCTTCTAGAGATCTGCTGCATTGTTCTGTCAGATTCAATTACCTGACTTCTAATTAGGAGGCTATAGAGGAGGCCTGGTTTGTGATCCAGACATCACACTGTGGATCCGGCTGATAATGGCTGGTATCGCTATCACAGCCCAACCACAAGCAGGCGGGCTGGAAAAAGCAAGCCATGAAATAAGCAGTCACTCATACAAGGCTAAGATATTTGTTTAGAGCTCAATTTATTTGGATTATTTCGCTCAAATGTTTGTGGAACTATGTCATGTTTTCCTTTAGTCCGCTGAGTTCATTGACGCCCGCTGTGGAGAAAACAAATCGACTGATAGTCTGTATAGCTAGCTACCTCTGATCCCAGGTGCTTGACTCATGAATATGTTCATCATATAGTAGCCTGTGGTCAGAGTATTAGCTGATGGTTTATATATACTCCACAGGGTAATACCGTATCAGTCTAGGGCTCCATGGGGCTCAGTTGATTTCTACCACACAGAGGCCATGGCTTGAACAAAAGAAGCACTGTGATCACAGTTGGTCTGCATTCAGCTCAGCACTATTAGCAGTGGCTTCTCAACTGTGTTAGTATTTGAAACTGGGCTGAAGTTTCCTCCTTCGGCTGAAGAACATTCAGACCTAGATGGATAGAGGTGATACAGTCAGACCTAGATAGATAGAGGTGATACAGTCAGACCTAGATGGATAGAGGTGATACAGTCAGACCTAGATGGATAGAGGTGATACAGTCAGACCTAGATGGATAGAGGTGATACAGTCAGACCTAGATGGATAGAGGTGATACAGTCAGACCTAGATGGATAGAGGTGATACAGTCAGACCTAGATGGATAGAGGTGATACAGTCAGACCTAGATAGATAGAGGTGATACAGTCAGACCTAGATAGATAGAGGTGATACAGTCAGACCTAGATAGATAGAGGTGATACAGTCAGACCTAGATGGATAGAGGTGATACAGTCAGACCTAGATGGATAGAGGTGATACAGTCAGACCTAGATGGATAGAGGTGATACAGTCAGACCTAGATGGATAGAGGTGATACAGTCAGACCTAGATGGATAGAGGTGATACAGTCAGACCTAGATAGATAGAGGTGATACAGTCAGACCTAGATAGATAGAGGTGATACAGTCAGACCTAGATAGATAGAGGTGATACAGTCAGACCTAGATGGATAGAGGTGATACAGTCAGACCTAGATGGATAGAGGTGATACAGTCAGACCTAGATGGATAGAGGTGATACAGTCAGACCTAGATGGATAGAGGTGATACAGTCAGACCTAGATGGATAGGGGTGATACAGTCAGACCTAGACGGATAGAGGTGATACAGTCAGACCTAGATGGATTGGGGTGATACAGTCAGACCTAGATGGATAGAGGTGATACAGTCAGACCTTGATGGATAGAGGTGATACAGTCAGACCTAGATGGATAGAGGTGATACAGTCAGACCTAGATGGATAGAGGTGATACAGTCAGACCTAGATGGATAGAGGTGATACAGTCAGACCTAGATGGATAGAGGTGATACAGTCAGACCTAGATAGATAGAGGTGATACAGTCAGACCTAGATAGATAGAGGTGATACAGTCAGACCTAGATAGATAGAGGTGATACAGTCAGACCTAGATGGATAGAGGTGATACAGTCAGACCTAGATGGATAGAGGTGATACAGTCAGACCTAGATGGATAGAGGTGATACAGTCAGACCTAGATGGATAGAGGTGATACAGTCAGACCTAGATGGATAGGGGTGATACAGTCAGACCTAGATGGATAGAGGTGATACAGTCAGACCTAGATGGATTGGGGTGATACAGTCAGACCTAGATGGATAGAGGTGATACAGTCAGACCTTGATGGATAGAGGTGATACAGTCAGACCTAGATGGATAGAGGTGATACAGTCAGACCTAGATGGATAGAGGTGATATAGTCAGACCTAGATGGATAGAGGTGATACAGTCAGACCTAGATGGATTGGGGTGATACAGTCCGGGCTGATGGTCAGTGGCTGGCAGGGCTGATGGATAGGGGTGATACAGCCAGGGCTGATGGTCAGTGGCTGGCAGGGCTGATGGATAGGAGTGATACAGTCAGGGCTGATGGTCAGTGGCTGGCAGGGCTGATGGATAGGGGTGATAGAGTCAGGGCTGATGGTCAGTGGCTGGCAGGGCTGATGGATAGGAGTGATACAGTCAGGGCTGATGGTCAGTGGCTGGCAGGGCTGATGGATAGGAGTGATACAGTCAGGGCTGATGGTCAGTGGCTGGCAGGGCTGATGGATAGGAGTGATACAGTCAGGGCTGATGTTCAGTGGCTGGCAGGGCTGATGGATAGGAGTGATACAGTCAGGGCTGATGGTCAGTGGCTGGCAGGGCTGATGGATAGGAGTGATACAGTCAGGGCTGATGGTCAGTGGCTGGCAGGGCTGATGGATAGGAGTGATACAGTCAGGGCTGATGGTCAGTGGCTGGCAGGGCTGATGGATAGGAGTGATACAGTCAGGGCTGATGGTCAGTGGCTGGCAGGGCTGGAGCAGACACAGATATACCTGACTACCATGGCAATCATGCAGGTTTGGTTGACACAGGTATGGCAGTACTACTTAATGTTTTATGGGAATGGGGCGTTTGTCTGAGTCAATACTGAACATTATAAGCTTTCCAAAGAAGGAGGAAGAACATTTTATGTGATGTTGTTGTTTAGTGTTGGGAAAAGAAATGTTGGTAGTGGGTGGAGGGTGTCAGTGTCCTACTGAACTCTAGAGGAGGGTTGATAAGAGGGTAAAGGATCACACATTCCTTTGGGCTGTTCCCCAGCACCTAAAGAAACCAGTGATTTATAAATACAATAGATGACTGACAGGGTGCCATCTCTGCGCTCCCCCACCAGTTATAGAAATGCATTTATTCATGTCTACATTTGTTTTTGCAATGTTTATTCTATTACACACACCTTAATGCAGACTTTTAAATGATATTATGTCAGGTAAACATAATATATGTATATAAACATTTTTCTTAAAATATAGCACATTTTTTGAAAGTTCTAATGTTAATGTCCCCACTACAAAAAAAGAAAACTTAAATAAATGTAATTAAAATAGTTATAGAATTCCAGTCATTCCTATGTAGGACTGCGTCTTCTGGGGAGTGCCAATATGGCCGACCGGTGGCTTCCAACCCTCTCATTGGCCAATACATAGCATCAGCAATCCAGGGTTTATATACATCACTGATAGAAACGCACCAACAACATCCATATAGTGGGTCACATAGGGAATGTGGCAGGATTTTAAACAGTACACAACTAAATATAGCTGGGGATGCCACTATCAGAAAATGAGTTAGGAGTGCAGTGCTAGTCATTTAGAAAGTCATTATTCTTATCATTGCTGTCTCTGAAATAATTCCAGGTCTCTCCATGCTATGAATACTGTATAATAAACTGAACATGTGAGGGAAGCATTCAAACTTTGGTAATCTACGCAGACCCCAAGAAGTAGCCTTCCAAACTCCTTTCATGTGTCCGACTATGTTTGGATCTCATTTTATTTTACAATATGCAATAACACTGGTGATTCATGAAGCATCTGTCTTGGTAATATCTTTGAGTTTATTTGGTCATCACAACTTGTGTTGCTCGAGTAGAGGACACAAGAGAACCATTATAGCAGACTGTATCCTATCTAATCTTCCCCATCTCTGTTCTTATTGGCCATGACAATCTCTCATCTCGTATTATTGAACTACAGATGTATTTTGTAAGGCCAAATAGTGGTGTTTAATTTACCCTGCAATGAGGTAGAATCGTTCAGTTGTACACACACATCCCCTTTTCAGCTGTGTAATGAATGTAAACGGATACAGAGAAAAGAGAGGGTTTTTCCTCTTCTGTCGCACCGTCCTCAATTGCCTAGGCAGACGGGTTTAACTTCAGTCATGCAATCTGCCCTTGATAGTGGAGATATGAATCTCTCAGTATCATCTGAAGCGATGGCGGAGAAGACTCATCAACTCCATTCATGTTTCACTCTCTTTCACTCCTGGTGGAGTCAGTAGAAGACGTCAGACAAGATCATAAAACTGGTTCCCAATTTACAGCCTCTGTCTCTCTCTCTCTCTCTGTCTCTCTCTCTCTCTCTCTCTCTCTCTCTCTCTCTCTCTCTCTCTGTCTCTCTCTCTCTCTCTCTCTCTCTCTCTCTGTCTCTCTCTCTCTGTCTCTCTCTCTCTGTCTCTCTCTCTCTCTGTCTCTCTCTCTGTCTCTCTCTCTCTCTCTCTCTCTGTCTCTCTCTCTCTCTGTCTCTCTCTCTGTCTCTCTCTCTCTCTCTGTCTCTCTCTCTCTCTCTCTCTCTCTCTCTCTGTCTCTCTCTCTCTCTCTGTCTCTCTCTGTCTCTCTCTCTCTGTATCTCTCTCTCTGTATCTCTCTCTCTCTCTCTGTATCTCTATCTCTCTGTCTCTCTCTCTGTATCTCTCTCTCTGTCTCTGTCTCTCTCTCTCTGTCTCTCTCTCTGTCTCTGTCTCTCTCTCTATCTCTCTCTGTATCTCTCTCTCTCTCTGTCTCTCTCTCTCTGTCTCTGTCTCTCTCTCTGTCTCTCTCTCTGTATCTCTCTCTCTCTCTGTCTCTCTCTCTCTGTCTCTGTCTCTCTTTCTGTATCTCTCTCTCTCTGTATCTCTATCTCTCTGTCTCTCTCTCTCTCTGTATCTCTATCTCTCTCTCTCTGTCTCTCTCTCTGTCTCTCTCTCTCTGTCTCTCTCTCTGTCTCTCTCTCTCTCTCTCTCTGTCTCTCTCTCTCTGTCTCTCTCTCTCTCTCTGTCTCTCTCTGTCTCTCTCTCTGTATCTCTCTCTCTGTATCTCTATCTCTCTGTCTCTCTCTCTGTATCTCTCTCTCTCTCTGTCTCTCTCTCTCTGTCTCTGTCTCTCTCTCTGTATCTCTCTCTCTGTATCTCTATCTCTCTGTCTCTCTCTCTCTCTCTCTCTCTCTCTCTCTGTCTCTGTCTCTCTCTCTGTATCTCTCTCTCTGTATCTCTATCTCTCTGTCTCTATCTCTCTCTCTCTCTGTCTCTCTCTCTCTCTCTCTGTCTCTGTATCTCTCTCTCTCTCTCTGTTTCTCTCTCTCTCTGTATCTCTCTCTCTCTCTCTCTCTCTCTCTCTCTCTCTCTCTCTCTCGCTCTCTCTCTCTCTCTGTCTCTCTCTCTGTCTCTCTCTCTGTCTCTCTCTCTCCCCTCCATAGTGTGTCTATTAGAGATGTGTGTGCTAATTCGTTTCATGTCCAGGGCTCCTGCAGATGTAGCCTGCTACAAAGGAGTCATTTAGAAACCTAATGAAAAGAGCAAGCAGTTTGTGGAGATCAGGGGGTCTTTTATGAAGCTCCGCGCGGGAAGAAAGGGAAACAGGAGAGGCACACCAGTTGTTTTTTTTGACCGAAATTATTGCTTTATTAAAAGCTGTGGGGATCTAGTCCCTGCTACAATGCCACAAACACATAGGAAGGTTGTGAGAGGATATCAGGGTAGTGGACGTATGTAGCTTTCTGTCTGTCAGAGACTCCAATATGGCACCTGATAGAGAGGCTGCAGTGAAGCTCAAGTGTGACAGACTGAAAGAGATGAACGTTTGTATCTACCAGCCGCTGACAACGCCACGTTTGATATGATTATTTACTCTCAGTTTAAACAGGCAGACACAGAAAGAAGGGAGAGAAAAAGTTAGGATAAGGATGCAGGTTTCAGTGGGGACTGACAATAGTGTCTTTTTCAAATGCAAACTAACCTTAAAGTTAAATCAATTCAGTTATATTTTACTATGCTAATTTCCTGGGGACATTAGAGATATTTTGGGGGGAGGAGAGGTGTGTAAGATGCATTATTTTTAATAATATTCAGATGCAGGGCGAAATGTTTTCTGAACTAATACAATTCATGCTGCAGTACTGTAATTCCATCAGCACCAATTTATTGAAGCAAAATGGTAATATGCAAATACCAGAAGAGATGTACAGCTACAAGCCAAAACTCTGAAATCATTTAGATTTAAAGAAATAATATTGCACAGAGGGGGAGAAATTAATCACACAGAAAAATGTCTCCTTTACGATTGCTCTGGTGTGTTACCTGGGGGCAGGAATTGTAAATGGGAAATCAACATTGTACCTTCTGATAAGGCTAACAAATTAATACAAGCATTTTCTTCAGACCTCCCATGCTGATGCTCAAGTGAAAAGTCACAGAGGAACTTTTATCCTTTCTCTCTCTCAGAGGGTTGGTTCAGTCGGTACCTGTAATTTATTTTACAAGTCAGGTTGCTTTCAGGTGCAAAACATCCACAATGCACTTCTTCAATGCCCAGTTTAGATGAAGTACTTATGTGTTTAATTTGCAAAGAACATTCCGTTTTGGCTTGGGTCCATCTTGTCTTATACAGTATGTCTAAACAGTATATATCAAATAACTGTGTGTGTGTGTGTGTGTGTGTGTGTGTGTGTGTGTGTGTCCAGGTCCCCTAGAGGATGGCGCCCTGGGGGAAGAGGAGGAGTGTGTGTCGGAGGAGAACGAGCTCACGGCCAAAGATGAGTTCTCCACAGAGGATAACTTCTCAGCAGAGTTTGAGTCAGAGAACATGAGCTGTGAGGACATGGAGTATTACTGCAACAAAGGTGACCTGCATTCTCATAGTTCTCCTAGTTTTAATAATACCCACATGGCAGTCGTAGACATTACAATATATGGATTCAATAAATGGTCCCTCTGTTCAATAATTGTCCCTAATACTTACAGGATACATACTGTGAAATGAAGATGGTAGTTAGAGCAGCAGTGGTCTTTGTACACCAAAATGGTTTGACTCCCCATTCATGTCACTGATACGATTTTCCAACTTTTTGAACGGCGCGGTACACAGACCCAAACCTGGACACAGTCAGGGCAGTCTGACAGGACTTTAACAATGTGGGAAATGATGCTGTATCTCTGTGTTCAGGGTTGAATCTGTCCTTATATCTGATTCACACAATGTACTTTGGAGCAGCGGATTGATCTGGATGTCATCCACAACACTGCTTCTCTGTCTCTCCCTCTATGTATCTCTCTCTATGTATCTCTCTCTCCCTCTATGTATCTCTCTCCCTATGTATCTCTCTATGTATCTCCCTCTATGTCTCCCTCTATGTATCTCTATGTATCTCTCTATGTATCTCTCTCTCCCTCTATGTATCTCTCTCTCCCTCTATGTATCTCTCTCTCTATGTATCTCTCTATGTATCTCTCTATGTATCTCTCTATGTATCTCCCTCTATGTCTCTCTCTATGTATCTCTATGTATCTCCCTCTGTCTCCCTCTATGTATCTCTCTCTCCCTCTATGTATCTCTCTCTCCCTCTATGTATCTCTCTATGTATCTCTCTATGTATCTCTCTATGTATCTCCCTCTATGTCTCTCTCTATGTATCTCTATGTATCTCCCTCTATGTATCTCTCTCTCCCTCTATGTATCTCTCTCTCTATGTATCTCTCTATGTATCTCCCTCTATGTCTCTCTCTATGTATCTCTATGTATCTCCCTCTATGTATCTCTCTCTCCCTCTATGTATCTCTCTCTCCCTCTATGTATCTCTCTCTCTATGTATCTCTCTATGTATCTCTCTATGTATCTCCCTCTATGTATCTCTCTCTCCCTCTATGTATCTCCCTCTATGTATCTCTCTCTCCCTCTATGTATCTCTCTCTCTATGTATCTCTCTATGTATCTCTATGTATCTCCCTCTATGTATCTCTCTCTCCCTCTATGTATCTCTCTCTCCCTCTATGTATCTCTCTATGTATCTCTCTATGTATCTCTCTATGTATCTCCCTCTATGTCTCTCTCTATGTATCTCTATGTATCTCCCTCTATGTATCTCTCTCTCCCTCTATGTATCTCTCTCTCTATGTATCTCTCTATGTATCTCCCTCTATGTCTCTCTCTATGTATCTCTATGTATCTCCCTCTATGTATCTCTCTCTCCCTCTATGTATCTCTCTCTCCCTCTATGTATCTCTCTCTCTATGTATCTCTCTATGTATCTCTCTATGTATCTCCCTCTATGTATCTCTCTCTCCCTCTATGTATCTCCCTCTATGTATCTCTCTCTCCCTCTATGTATCTCTCTCTCTATGTATCTCTCTATGTATCTCTATGTATCTCCCTCTATGTATCTCTCTCTCCCTCTATGTATCTCTCTCTCCCTCTATGTATCTCTCTATGTATCTCTCTATGTATCTCTATGTATCTCCCTCTATGTATCTCTCTCTCCCTCTATGTATCTCTCTCTCCCTCTATGTATCTCTCTATGTATCTCTCTATGTATCTCTATGTATCTCCCTCTATGTATCTCTCTCTCCCTCTATGTATCTCTCTCTCCCTCTATGTATCTCTCTCTCTATGTATCTCTCTATGTATCTCTCTATGTATCTCTCTATGTATCTCTCTCTCTCTCCCTCTATGTATCTCTCTCTCCCTCTATGTATCTCTCTCTCCCTCTATGTAGCTCTCTCTCCCTCTATGTATCTCTCTCTCCCTCTAT
Source organism: Oncorhynchus tshawytscha (assembly GCF_018296145.1). Lineage (NCBI taxonomy): Eukaryota > Metazoa > Chordata > Actinopteri > Salmoniformes > Salmonidae > Oncorhynchus > Oncorhynchus tshawytscha. The sequence continues at coordinate 16,997,534 of NC_056451.1, forward strand.
GCATCTCTCTATGTATCTCTCTATGTATCTCTCTATGTATCTCCCTCTATGTCTCTCTCTATGTATCTCTATGTATCTCTATGTATCTCTCTATGTATCTCTCTATGTATCTCTCTCTCTCTCCCTCTATGTATCTCTCTCTCTATGTATCTCTCTATGTATCTCTCTATGTATCTCTCTATGTATCTCCCTCTATGTCTCTCTCTATGTATCTCTATGTATCTCCCTCTATGTATCTCTCTATGTATCTCTCTATGTATCTCTCTCTCTCTCCCTCTATGTATCTCTCTCTGTCTCTCTATGTATCTCCCTCTATGTATCTCTCTATGTATCTCTATGTATCTCTCTCTCTATGTATCTCTCTATGTATCTCTATGTATCTCCCTCTATGTATCTCTCTATGTATCTCTCTATGTATCTCTCTCTCTCCCTCTATGTATCTCTCTCTGTCTCTCTATGTATCTCCCTCTATGTATCTCTCTATGTATCTCTATGTATCTCTCTCTCTCTATGTATCTCTCTATGTATCTCTATGTATCTCCCTCTATGTATCTCTCTCTCTCTCCCTCTATGTATCTCTCTCTGTCTCCCTCTATGTATCTCTCTATGTCTCTCTCTATGTATCTCCCTCTATGTATCTCTCTATGTCTCTCTCTATGTATCTCCCTCTATGTATCTCTCTATGTCTCCCTCTATGTATCTCTCTATGTCTCTCTCTATGTATCTCTGTCTCTGTCTCCCTCTATGTATCTCTCTATGTCTCCCTCTATGTATCTCTCTGTCTCCCTCTATGTCTCTCTGTCTCTGTCTCTCTCTATGTATCTCTCTGTGTATCTCCCTCTATGTATCTCTCTATGTATCTCTATGTATCTCCCTCTATGTATCTCTCTCTCCCTCTATGTATCTCTCTCTCTATGTATCTCTCTATGTATCTCCCTCTATGTCTCTCTCTATGTATCTCTATGTATCTCCCTCTATGTATCTCTCTCTCCTCTATGTATCTCTCTCTCTCCTCTATGTATCTCTCTCTCTATGTATCTCTCTATGTATCTCTCTATGTATCTCCCTCTATGTATCTCTCTCTCCCTCTATGTATCTCCCTCTATGTATCTCTCTCTCCCTCTATGTATCTCTCTCTCTATGTATCTCTCTATGTATCTCTATGTATCTCCCTCTATGTATCTCTCTCTCCCTCTATGTATCTCTCTCTCTATGTATCTCTCTATGTATCTCTCTATGTATCTCTATGTATCTCCCTCTATGTATCTCTCTCTCCCTCTATGTATCTCTCTCTCCCTCTATGTATCTCTCTATGTATCTCTCTATGTATCTCTATGTATCTCCCTCTATGTATCTCTCTCTCCCTCTATGTATCTCTCTCTCCCTCTATGTATCTCTCTCTCTATGTATCTCTCTATGTATCTCTCTATGTATCTCTCTATGTATCTCTCTCTCTCTCCCTCTATGTATCTCTCTCTCCCTCTATGTATCTCTCTCTCCCTCTATGTAGCTCTCTCTCCCTCTATGTATCTCTCTCTCCCTCTATGCATCTCTCTATGTATCTCTCTATGTATCTCTCTATGTATCTCCCTCTATGTCTCTCTCTATGTATCTCTATGTATCTCTATGTATCTCTCTATGTATCTCTCTATGTATCTCTCTCTCTCCCCTCTATGTATCTCTCTCTCTATGTATCTCTCTATGTATCTCTCTATGTATCTCTCTATGTATCTCCTCTATGTCTCTCTCTATGTATCTCTATGTATCTCCCTCTATGTATCTCTCTATGTATCTCTCTATGTATCTCTCTCTCTCTCCCTCTATGTATCTCTCTCTGTCTCTCTATGTATCTCCCTCTATGTATCTCTCTATGTATCTCTATGTATCTCTCTCTATGTATCTCTCTATGTATCTCTATGTATCTCCCTCTATGTATCTCTCTATGTATCTCTCTATGTATCTCTCTCTCTCCTCTATGTATCTCTCTCTGTCTCTCTATGTATCTCCCTCTATGTATCTCTCTGTCTCCCTCTATGTCTCTCTCTCTCTCTCTGTCTCTCTCTATGTATCTCTCTGTGTATCTCCCTCTATGTATCTCTCTCTGTCTCTCTCTCTCTCTGTGTATCTCTCTATGTATCTCTCTCTGTCTCTCTCTATGTATCTCTCTCTGTCTCTCTCCCTCTATGTATCTCTCTATGTATCTCTCTCTGTCTCTCTCTATGTATCTCTCTCTGTCTCTCTCTATGTATCTCTCTCTCTCTCTCTCCCTCTATGTCTATCTCTATGTATCTCTCTCTCTCTCTCTCTCTCTCCCTCTATGTCTCTCTCTATGTATCTCTCTATGTATCTCTCTCTGTCTCTCTCTATGTATCTCTCTCTATGTATCTCTCTCTGTCTCTCTCTATGTATCTCTCTATGTATCTCTCTATGTATCTCTCTCTGTCTCTCTCTATGTATCTCTCTCTGTCTCTCTCTATGTATCTCTCTCTCTATGTATCTCTCTCTCTATGTATCTCTCTCTCTCTCCCTCTATGTATCTCTCTCTCTCCCTCTATGTATCTCTCTCTCTATGTATCTCTCTCTCTCTCTCCCTCTATGTATCTCTCTATGTATCTCTCTCTCTCTCTATGTGTCTCTCTCTCTCTCTCTCTCTATGTCTCTCTCTCTCTCTCTCTCTCTCTATGTATCTCTCTCTCTATGTATCTCTCTCTCTCTCCCTCTATGTATCTCTCTCTGTCTCTCTCTCTCTCTCTCTCTCTCTCTCTCTCTCTCTATGTATCTCTCTCTCTATGTATCTCTCTCTGTCTCTCTCTCTCTATGTATCTCTCTCTCCCTCTATGTATCTCTCTCTCCCTCTATGTATCTCTCTCTGTCTCTCTCTCTCTCCCTCTATGTATCTCTCTCTGTCTCTCTCTCTCTCTCTCTATGTATCTCTCTATGTATCTCTCTCTCTCTCTCCCTCTATGTATCTCTCTCTCTCTCTCCCTCTCTGTCTCTGTCTCTCTCTCCCGCTATGTATCTCTGTCTCTGTCTCTGTCTCTGTCTCTGTCTCTGTATCTGTCTCTCTCTCCCTCTGTGTCTCTCTCCCTCTGTGTCTCTGTCTCTGTCTCTATCTCTGTCTCTGTCTCTCTCTCCCGCTATGTATCTCTGTCTCTGTCTCTATCTCTGTCTCTGTCTCTCTCCCTCTATGTATCTCTCTCTCTGTCTCTATCTCTGTCTCTGTCTCTGTCTCTCTCCCTCTATGTATCTCTGTCTCTGTCTCTCTCCCTCTATGTATCTCTGTCTCTGTCTCTGTCTCTCTCCCTCTATGTATCTCTGTCTCTGTCTCTCTCCCTCTATGTATCTCTGTCTCTGTCTCTCTCTCCCGCTATGTGTCTCTGTCTCTGTCTCTGTCTCTGTCTCTGTCTCTGTCTCTGTCTCTGTCTCTGTCTCTGTCTCTGTCTCTGTCTCTCTCTTCCGCTATGTATCTCTGTCTCTGTCTCTCTCTCCCGCTATGTATCTCTGTCTCTGTCTCTATCTCTGTCTCTGTCTCTCTCCCTCTATGTATCTCTGTCTCTGTCTCTATCTCTGTCTCTGTCTCTCTCCCTCTATGTATCTCTCTCTCTGTCTCTATCTCTGTCTCTGTCTCTGTCTCTGTCTCTGTCTCTGTCTCTGTCTCTGTCTCTGTCTCTGTCTCTGTCTCTCTCTTCCGCTATGTATCTCTGTCTCTGTCTCTCTCTCCCGCTATGTATCTCTGTCTCTGTCTCTATCTCTGTCTCTGTCTCTCTCCCTCTATGTATCTCTGTCTCTGTCTCTATCTCTGTCTCTGTCTCTCTCCCTCTATGTATCTCTCTCTCTGTCTCTATCTCTGTCTCTCCCTCTCTCCCTCTATGTATCTCTGTCTCTGTCTCTGTCTCTCTCCCTCTATGTATCTCTGTCTCTGTATCTCTCCCTCTCTGTATCTCTGTCTCTGTATCTCTCCCTCTCTGTATCTCTGTCTCTCTGTCTCTGTCTCTCTCCCTCTATGTATCTCTCTCTCTGTCTCTATCTCTGTCTCTGTCTCTCTCCCTCTATGTATCTCTGTCTCTGTCTCTGTCTCTCTCCCTCTATGTATCTCTGTCTCTGTCTCTGTCTCTGTCTCTCTCTCTCTATGTATCTCTGTCTCTGTCTCTCTCCCTCTATGTATCTCTGTCTCTGTCTCTCTCTCCCGCTATGTGTCTCTGTCTCTGTCTCTGTCTCTGTCTCTGTCTCTGTCTCTGTCTCTGTCTCTGTCTCTGTCTCTGTCTCTGTCTCTGTCTCTCTCTTCCGCTATGTATCTCTGTCTCTGTCTCTGTCTCTCTCCCTCTATGTATCTCTCTCTCTGTCAATTCAATTCAATTCAATTCAATTCAAGGGCTTTATTGGCATGGGAAACATGTGTTAACATTGCCAAAGCAAGTGAGGTAGACAACATACAAAGTGAATATATAAAGTGAAAAACAACAAAAATTAACAGTAAACATTACACATACAGAAGTTTCAAAACAGTAAAGACATTACAAATGTCATATTATATATATATACAGTGTTCTAACAATGTACAAATGGCTAAAGGACACAAGATAAAGGACACTCTGTCTCTATCTCTGTCTCTCTCCCTCTATGTATCTCTGTCTCTGTCTCTGTCTCTGTCTCTGTCTCTCTCTTCCGCTATGTATCTCTGTCTCTGTCTCTGTCTCTCTCCCTCTATGTATCTCTCTCTCTGTCAATTCAATTCAATTCAATTCAATTCAAGGGCTTTATTGGCATGGGAAACATGTGTTAACATTGCCAAAGCAAGTGAGGTAGACAACATACAAAGTGAATATATAAAGTGAAAAACAACAAAAATTAACAGTAAACATTACACATACAGAAGTTTCAAAACAGTAAAGACATTACAAATGTCATATTATATATATATACAGTGTTCTAACAATGTACAAATGGCTAAAGGACACAAGATAAAGGACACTCTGTCTCTATCTCTGTCTCTCTCCCTCTATGTATCTCTGTCTCTGTCTCTGTCTCTCTCCCTCTATGTATCTCTGTCTCTGTATCTTTCCCTCTATGTATATCTGTCTCTGTCTCTCTCCCTCTCTGTATCTCTGTCTCTGTCTCTCTCCCTCTATGTATCTCTGTCTCTGTCTCTCTCCCTCTCTGTATCTCTGTCTCTGTCTCTCTCCCTCTATGTATCTCTGTCTCTGTATCTCTCCCTCTATGTATATCTGTCTCTGTCTCTCTCCCTCTCTGTATCTCTGTCTCTGTCTCTCTCCTTCTCTGTATCTCTGTATCTCTGTCTCTGTCTCTCTCTCCCTCTCTGTATCTCTGTCTCTGTCTCTCTCCCTCTATGTATATCTGTCTCTGTCTCTCTCCCTCTCTGTATCTCTGTCTCTGTCTCTCTCCCTCTATGTATCTCTGTCTCTGTCTCGCTCCCTCTATGTATCTCTATCTCTGTCTCTCTCCCTCTATGTATCTCTGTCTCTGTATCTCTCTCTCCCTCTCTGTATCTCTGTCTCTGTCTCTCTCCCTCTCTGTATCTCTGTATCTCTGTCTCTGTCTCTCTCTCCCTCTCTGTATCTCTGTCTCTCTCTCTCCCTCTCTGTATCTCTGTCTCTGTCTCTGTCTCTCTATCTCTGTGGCTCTGTGATGCTCCTATCGAGGCCCTACATGCCCACTGGAGAATAGTGAGCTAGCGTGTCACTTCCCTACCTTTGAACCAGTACAGTACTCTGAACAGTCTGAACACTCCCAGCTCACACCTGCTACTGCTGGTAGCTATCAGACACACAACACCTAGCTCAGTCAAACCCACCAACTTCTCTTTGAACCAGTACAGTACTCTGAACAGTCTGAACACTCCCAGCTCACACCTGCTACTGCTGGTAGCTATCAGACACACAACACCTAGCTCAGTCAAACCCACCAACTTCTCTTTGAACTCCAATTCAATTAGATTGCTGCTTTATTTTAGTTTCATTTTGGTCACACCCTGCCATCACAGGAGTTCAATTACCACCTGCTCCAGGATACAGTGTGAAGATGACATGGCTGTCACACACATACACAGAGGTGCATACATGCCCCCCCCACCACAGACCTCCCCCATACCCCCAGTTCTTGGGTTTTAGTACCCCAGGTGTCCCCAGAATTACTGGCTCATGAATGCCATACATTTGCTTTTTAATGAAACACCAATACTTTGAATGTCTCCTTTTCCTTCAACAAGAAATGCTTTGAATTATTCTTTCTTTTTCACACCTCTAAACTTTTAGGATTTGAAAACATCTTCAAAAAATACATATTTTTCTGCTTTGCATAGGCTATGCCCTCAATAATCATATCACTAACAGTGCCCCTTTGTTCTTCAAAAAAAGGTAAAAATATATATATTTTGAAAACATTCCAAAATTGGATTTAACAGCAACACCTCCTTCCCTATGCCTCTGATATAACTGTATATTGTGAGAGTTATACACTGCAATAGGAGAACCACTGAATAGATTGTGATTCCCAGACCCATTAGCTCTAGGATAAATTGAACACTACAGAACTGTATGTGAAAGTAGCCCAAGGAATGTGAACATTTCTTAAAATGTGATTGTACCAGTCTTCAAAGAGCCCTGGAGAAACCATTTGATAGCTCCATTGTCTTGGATAAGACCAAGTATGAGTGTGTATGTGCCTCAAATCTCCTTTCACTTTCTGATGTTTTGGAATGAAGTAGGACTAAGAGTTGTCCGAAGTGCCAACGGTTCGTTTTGGAGATACTTAAATCATCTTTCCCTTGTCATGTACAAGCTTTACCAGTCAGATGTTTTACTTTCACTATCTGAGCTTAGCTAAGTGTCCCACTTCCTCTTAAAACCCAAGTGATGTCCTATCCAACTTTCTTTTCTTTCGCCGTTGCAAGTTCCGCTCAATCATCAGGTATAGCCATTTTCCAGCCATGTTCCATTGCTCAGTGAGATCTCTTTAAACCTCATTTAAACCTGTGTCTGAGTGGCTTAAATTTACCCCACTTATGTTGAAAGTGCCTGCGAATGAAACAAGACGCAATCCTGGAACAGCATTAAACGGTTTAAGTGTGTTATTCCTCGACTATAGGAGGAAAAAAAGAGCCCCTTGATTAACTAAACCCTCTCAAATGTGATGGCCGTGGTGTAATTAGTCCGGTGCGGAGTTGAACGTAGGTTTTAAAGCAGCCACTCATCCCCATGGCCTTTATCTTCTCTTCCTTCTCTTCCTCCTCTCCTCCCTCTCGGAGAATATGGTCTCCCCTGTGAAGGAAGGTTTCTCCACTGAGCCACACTGTGGGACTTTGTGGTCTTAGCTTAGCCTTGTATCTGTGTAGTCACTCTGCGAAATGGGCTTGTCACAGGGACCTAAAACCTCCATTAAAAGTTGGAGCCTATAATAGGTATTAAAAAGCTGTGGGAACACAAAGAGGAGGACCAATTTTCATTAACATATGAAGCACTTATTAACTTTGATCGGAGTGCGGTGAAGTAGCAAAGCCGCTTAAAGGCGCAAAGGTCAAGAAGTTGAATGGCACCAGAGTCGTACCCGTCTGCCTTACCCTTGCAGAAAAGGGCCTCCTTCAGATAACTGGTGGGAGCACCTTGACGCCCCAGCGTGACTTGACTTGGTCGTGACTGAGACTCTTCACACAATTCATAGGGCCCTGGTTGGTTGACTCTGGAGCCTGTACATTCTTCTGTTCCTGTCCTGCACCTGTTATTGATGACCTTTTGTTTACGTCTTTTAACCAGGAAAAGACCGTTGAGCTCAGGAACCTGTTTTGCGAGGGGGGACCTTTGCTGGTTCTATATGCGGCGTGTAGTGAAGATATGCCGACACACCATACTATGTCGTCACCTTGTCTTTTGACAGCTGCTTGGGGCACTTGGGTCTTATTAAGTCAGCTGTCGTGTCTGTTTGGCAGCATGCGTCATACATTCTGGCTGTTGTTGCGTCGTCCAATGTTTTAACAAAGAATGAGTCTATTTCTTTCCCAGAATCCCTGTCCCTTATACACATTCTTATTCAGAATGTCATGTATGTAATCTGTGTTTCTGCAAACTGTCTAAGCGTTCCACTTTGTGGACACCTTCAACTATTTGGAGAGTGTTACTCTTCAGTTCTACCCATGCCTACTCATCTACCATGAAATGATAGAGAGGCTCTTGTCTGTCAGTGACACCAAACATCATAATGGCTCTGAAACGGCATACATTGGTGTGAAATGAAGTAGCTAGAATAGAACTAGAATAGAATAGAACAGGGAAGCTCTGTGAGAGGAGAGCATGTGAACCAACATTCAGTTAGAGAGAGGGCTTCTACCCATGAGCACTCTGGACAAGCCACACCCCTCCACCACACACACCCCCACCTTCCACACCCCTGCAGAAACAACCTTGGAGTTTAAAGAATCTATCCTCAAACAACTTCCTGTGCACGGTCCACCTGCTAGTGAACTGAACGCAGAGGCAGGATTTATACTCTGTTGTCACTCCCAGAGCCATAGTTGTGAGAAGGATGCCGTTTTATTTACCGAGTGGCATCACTTTTACTGAAATTGTGAAATTTCACCTTGTTCTTGTACCCCTTTTTATTGTTGTGGAAATATGAGTGGGAAGGGGATGGGGGATGTGAAGTTTAACACGGTGCTGGCACAAGCTGCTCTGTGTGTGTGTGTGTGTGTGTGTGTGTGTGAGATTCACCTATTTACTGATGACGAAAAGCAGCTTTTATGTACATAGATTTTTATTGATTACATGTGATTCTGATGGTAGTAAAGTGCATACAGTGACCATATGACTTAAATGAGATGATTGCATTTATCTTCCAATCACCGTTAATAGATCCAAATTATGGCATTACAATGCAGTCATACACACTTTCTCACAGTTCAAGGGGACCTGAAAATCAGGTAGGATATTCATTGTGGTAAATACAAAATCACATTGACCCTCGATTTGACCTTTCAATGGCTAATCTGAATCATAGTCAGTCAGAGACATATAGCAGCAAACAGAAAGTGGCAGAATTCATGTGCCACTCTTTGTACCATTCAGAAATAATCAGGATCCACCAACAGAACATCTCCTCCATTCTCAGTTTTATTTTGCCACAGCTGCCAGCCCAGTGCCTGGAATGGTAAATGTGGAATTTTAATGCACAGTTGATGCTGAGGAATATGGGAAATGCTAATTTGTGGCGCGATAAGATGAATCGAGACATCCCTTTAGCCCCATTTGACTCAGTGGAGGAAATGAATCATGAATGTTTGTTAAGTATGACAATCTAACGGGGCCAGATCTACATGCTCCCAGACTGGAGAGAGAGGGAGATAAAACCCGGCGCAGACGCCCAGGAAAACTGCCAGATTCTGTAATGATGGGAATTTATTGGCAGTTAAAGAGACAGTGGCAAGGCTTATTCACTAATAAGCTCCCTCCATTGGAGAGCTCCACTGCATAGTGTTGGTGGGGGTTTTTGCCCGTATCTCTGAAAGATGTATGATGTATTCTCTGTAATGGTTCTTCTGAGAGCAGAGACAGAAGTCTTACAGCTATGCTTGACTTTGGTGGAGACGGTGTCTTTTTGGAATGGCTGATCACGACACGGTATTTACTGTATCAACAACCTCCTTTAAACACGAATGACCTTGTCTTTTGCCTTTGACTAGATTTAGCTAGTTTATCTTCATTAGAAAGCGATGTGATCTTGATAGCAGTTTGGTTATCATGACAACCTTGAGACTAACGTAGATCTATGGTGAAACCCAACCCTAAATCATAACCTTAACCTAATGCGTCCTATGGTGGTTTAAACATACAGTAACCGTTTGCTTTACTGACACCATTTCAACATCATCATTCTCTATGCTACAATAAGACCTTGTAGAGGGAGTAGCAACCTGTCTGTTGGCTGGCTGGTCAGATTAGGCGGCTCTGAGCTCCTTAAAGTCGCACGCGAACCAGATTGACATTTTCAAGGGCTTCCTTGGCAAAGACAATGCTAAAAGGGAGAGAAAAAGCCAATATGACTTTGTTCCTACCTTGCTGGAGGAGTTGTTTGTGTAAATCGCCTTTAAGCTTATTGACCTGGATGTGTGGCACCCGACTGTGTGTGACTGTGATTTGGCTGGAGAGGCTGTCCTTTGATGAAGCAGCGATAGGGAGGCCTGATTCTAACAGCTCACTGACACATGCCCGCAAACTCTGCCCTAACATACAATGTGCATCCCACCCTACCTAATGCTCCCCTACCCTACCCATGCTCTCCCACCCTACCCCATGCACCCCTATCCTACCAATGCACTCCCAACCTACCCCATGCATCCCTACCCTACCCCATGCACCCCTACCCTACCAATGCACTCCCACCCTACCCCATGCATCCCTACCCTACCCCATGCTCCCCTACCCTACCCCATGCATCCCTACCCCATACTACCCTACCCCATGCTCCCCACACCCTACCCCATGGTCCCCTACCCTACCCATGCTCTCATGCTCCCCTACCCTACCCCATTTTCACCTATCCTACCCCATCCTTCCCCATCCTACCCCATGCATCCTGACCCATCCCATGCTCCCTACCCTACCAATGCACTCCCACCCTACCCCATGCTCCCCTACCCTACCCCATGCTCACCTACCCTACCCCCATGCTCCCCTACCCTACCCCATGCTCCCCTACCCTACCTCATGGTTCCCTACCCTACCCCATGCTCCCCTACCCTACCCCATGGTTCCCTACCCTACCCAATGCTCCCCCACCCTACCCCATGGTTTCCCTACCCTACCCAATGCTCCCCCACCCTACCCCATGGTTCCCTACCCTACCCAATGCTCCCCCACCCTACCCCATGGTTCCCTACCCTACCCATGCTCTCATGCTCCCCTACCCTACCCCATTTTCACCTACCCTACCCCATTCTACCCAATGCTTCCTGACCCTACCCCATGCTCCCTTACCCTACCCTATGCCCCGACCCTACTCCATGCTCCTCTACCCTACACCATGCTCCCTACCCTACCCCATGCCACCCTACCCTGCCCAATGCCTCCCCACTCTACCCCATGTTCCCCCACCCTACCCCATGCTCCCACCACCCTACTCTATTCTTACCTACCATACCCAATGCTACCCCACTCTACCCCGTGCTCCCCCATCCTACCCCATGCCAACCTACCCCTAACCTACACCCATTACCCTACCCCATTCTACCCCACCCTACTCCATGCCACCTTACCCTATCCCACCCCATACTGCCCTACCCCATGCCACCTACCCTACCCCATGCTCCCCTTACCCTACCCCATGGTTCCCTACCCTACCCATGCTCTCATGCTCCCCTACCCTACCCCATTTTCACCTACCCTACCCCATCCTACCCAATGCTTCCTGACCCTACCTCATGCTCCCCTACCCTACCCCATGCTCCTGACCCTACCCCCTGCTCCTCTACCCTACACCATGCTCCCTACCCTACCCCATGCTCCTCTACCCTACACCATGCTCCTGACCCTACCCCATGCTCCTCTACCCTACACCATGCTCCCTACCCTACCCCATGCCACCCTACCCTGCCCAATGCCTCCCCACCCTACCCCATGTTCCCCACCATACCCCATGCTCCCCCACCCTACTCTATGCTTACCTACCATACCCCATGCTACCCCACCCTACCCCGTGCTCCCCATCCTACCCCATGCTACCCTACCCCTAACCTACACCCATTACCCTACCCCATTCTACCCCACCCTACTCCATGCCACCTTACCCTACCCCATGCTACCCTACCCCATTTCTCATAATCTACCCCATGCTCCCCAACCCTACCCCATGCTTCCCAACCCTACCCCATGCCACCCTACACTACCCCATGCTTCCCTACCCCATGCTACCCTACCCCATGCAATCCTACCCTACCCCATGCTACCCTACCCCATGCAACCCTACCCTGCCCCATGCAACCCTACCCTACCCCATGCTACCCTACCCCATACTACCGCACCCTACCCCATGCCACCCTACCCTACCCCATGGTACCCTACCCCATGCTACCCTACCCCATGCCACCCTACCCTACCCCATGGTACCCTACCCCATGCTACCCTACCCCATGCCACCCTACCATACCCCATGCCCCCTACCCCATGCAACCCTACCCTACCCCATGCTACCCTACCCCATGCTGCCCTACCCTACCCCATGCCACACTACCCTACCTCATGCCACCCTACCTTACCCCATGGTTCCCTACCCCATGCTACCCTACCCTATGCCACTCTACCCTACCTCATGCTCCCCTACCCCATGCAACCCTACCCTACCCCATGCTACCCTACCCCATGCTGCCCTACCCTACCCCATGCCACACTACCCTACCCCATGCCACACTACCCTACCTCATGCACCCTACCCCACCCCATGCTACCCTACATCATGCCACCCAGCCCTACCCCATGCCACACTTCCCTACCTCATGCACCCTACCCTACCCCATGCTACCCTACCCCATGCCACCTTACCCTACCCCATGCTACCCTACCCTACCCCATGCTACCCTACCCCCATCCTACCCTACCCCATGCACCCTACCCCATGCTACCCTACCCTACCCCATACTCTTCCCTCCACCTTTCTCCATTCTCACTCTCAAATACATTATTTTTCTCATTCACTCCTAAATGTCTTCATTTGATTAAACAAGGAAAGGGATTTTAGCCAGCGGTAGATTATTGTGACATAGACTATAATGTAGATCATTGGCAATCTTTATCCTTTGATAACATGGCAAGAAACCAGTGATATCAAACACAGCCCCCTCTGAATGAAACAGAATGCTTTAATAGTCTGTTCGTATGGCAAAAAGGTTTTGAGATAGCTCATGCACATTGAATTCATGAAGTGGCTGTATGTATCCCTGTATCTTTATCATACTGTAGCCTACATACTGCTACAACATGTTCCTCCTCGATGGTTTCCCGTGCAACATTCGCTAGAGAGGGAACTTCATCAAGCCCAGTGCTTGCCTGTGACATTGTTCATCTCTGTGAGGTTGCCTGGGCGATTGTGTTTAAAATGCATTGCAAACGGTGGTTAGATAGAAGGCAGCAGAAAATCCGTAATCACTGCTTAATTAAGGAATCATCTTGTAGCTTCATTTCCTGAGCTGTAATTAAACACTTCCAATACGTTTCGTTGCAGGGCTTAACATGTTCGCCTGAGATCAAGGTACTGCCTTTAATGTTATCTCACCCGGCTTCTTTAAACTCGCTCCACTGAAAGGAACTGTTGATATTCACCCTTTGTTATCCTCGTCATAACGCCTAGTGATCCCCAGTATGCTAAAGAGCGTCTCCAGCTAACTGTACTCCAGGCCCCCAACAGTAAATAGCGAGGTGGATTCAGTGAGTGGGCTCACTGATAATACCTACTGGGAAGGAAGGAAAGGGGGAGAATTTCGCCATCCCAAGCAGACACTTGCATAAGCTAAACTGGGTCACTGTGACCTCATGTTACTGTTAGTAGGACAGTGCTGCAGACTTCCTTCACTTGGACTTTTTTTTCTCTCTCACACAGAGAGGCAGGAAGCTGCTATCCTTTTGGCAGTGTTTGCTGCCTTCTTTGAAGTGAGCTATGTGTGTAGAAAGCCAAACAAGCGCAGTGAGTGTTGGTTGATCTGAAGATGAACCCAGGATGGACACAATGTTAAGGCCTTATTCTGGACTGTATAGACGTCTCCGATATGACACTCTATTTACCTTATAGTACACTACTTTTAGCCAGAGCCAGTAGTAGTTGTAATCATAGTACCTTTACTTCTGAAGGGTCTGACTAAATCCATCCCTCTGCTTCCTTCAATGAAGTCTAATAATAACCCATCAACGCCCTTGGACGTACTCTGTAGGTTTAACACATCGAAGCAAGGGAAAAGATGATGTGACCAGATAGAACTAAGTGTCCCCTCCACTAAGGACAAGCCTACCACCAGCAGTACAGCTCAGAGACTGTAGACAGGGCTGGGGACATAAACATTTTTATATTCTAATCATTTAGCAGACGCTCTTATCCAACAGTCTCCCCGACACAGTGCTAGTGTTTTTAGCCACATTGCATGTTTTGGATTTAGGGGTTTGTTATAGAACGACTTAATTATCTGTGTCTGTATAGTGGACTTGGACATGCAAAACAGAAGAGGTTTTCAAGGAAAATCTCGGAACGTGGTAAGCCGTATTCCCATCACGGTGGTTGCTGTGGCTGTGTAGTGCGGTAAAGTACTCTATGTTTTACAAGGTATTTAAGCACTTCCCAGGTTAGAGATAGATAGCCAAATATCCCTGGGTATGTCCTCTCCCTTTCTCCCTCCCTCCCTCCCTCTCCGTCCCCCTCTCTCTCCTCTCTCTTTCTCTCTCTCTCTCTCTCTCTCTCTCTCTCTCTCTGTCTCTCTCCCCGTCTAGCTCTCTCTCTCTCTTTCTGAGCCTCAGCCCTGAGACTGTAAATCTGCTGTTCTGCATCCTAGAACACACATTCTCCCTCCTCCACAATAGATCAAACAGTAATAAATAGCCACCTTCCTCTCTCTCTCCCTCTCTTTTTCTTGCTCTCCCAAAGTTCTTGCTCCTCCTTCCTTCCTGCTACACATGGGCTTCCTCCTGTATGGTAACTCATAGGAACTCTAGATAAAAGTGTTGCAGCTGCACCAGCCACTGGTCCCACAGTTACACACACTTGATACTTCTTGCAATTCAATACACTGTACTGGACATACATAGTAACAATAAGACAATGTATTCAAAGCTGCATAGGTGATATTGCTTAATGTTAAGAACATTGTATATATGGCTAACATAACCATTTGTTTCCTGTTTTGAGCCCTAGATGTTTCACGTTAGTTACGGTACCATCAACAAGTATTCACACTCCTTTACTTTTTCCACATTTTGTTGTATTACAACCTGAATGTAATATTTATTCAATTGAGAGTTTTTGTCACCAGCCTACACGCAATATCCCTTAAATGCCAAACTGAAATGATGTTTTTAGACATTTTGACCAATAAATTCAAAATGAAAAGCTGAAATGTCTTCAATCAGTAAGTATTCAACCCCTTTGTTATGACAAGCCTAAATAAGTTCAGGAGTAAAAATGTGCTTAACAAGTCACATAATAAGTTGCATGGACTCACTCTGTGTGCAATAATTTTGTTTAACATGAGTTTTGAATGATTACCTCATCTCTTTACCCCACATATACAATTATCTGTAAGGTCCCTCAGTTGAGCAGTGAATTTCAACCACAGATTCAACCACAAAGACCAGGGAGGTTTTCCAATGTCTCGCAAGAAGGGCACATATTTGTAGATAGGTAAAAAATAAAATAAAAGGCAGACATTGAATATCCCTTTGACCATGGTGAAGTTACCCAATTCCACTTTAGATGGTGTATCAATACACCCAGTCACTACAAAGATACAGGCATCCTTCCTAACTCAGTTTCCGGAGAGGAAGGAAACCGCTCAGGGATTTCACCATGAGGCCAATGGTGACTTTTTAAAACAGTTACAGAGTTTAAAGGCTGTGACAGGAAGGATGGATCAACAACATTATAGTTACTCCACAATACTAATGTAAATAACAGTGTGAAAGAAGGAAGCCTGTACAGAATAAAAAATGTTCCAAAACATGCATAGGGCACTAAAGCAATAAGGCACTAAAGTAAAACTGCAAAATGAATTGGTAAAGAAATTAACTTTATGTCCTGAAAACAAAGCATAATGTTTTGGCAAATCCAACACATCACTGTTTCCACTCTTCATATTTTCATCCATGGTGTTGACTGCATCATGTTATGGGCATGCTTGTCATCGGTAGTGCTGAGCAATTAACTGAAATGTCGGTTATTTCTTGGTTTTTAAACAACTAATTGACCGTCATCGGTTAATTTCATTCTGCTTTTTTATGTGAGCTCAATGCCCACATTGCGCTGCAGTTTCTCTAGAAATAAATCAGATCATGCACAAACTGTGCGGTGTAGTAGGGAGTTGTAGTTTCCAACAGGCCAATGTTCTACATAGTTAATCGCAGATAACTTGATAATTAACCACAATTACCATAATCCATTGCGCTCTCACGTGTCCGGTCTGTTTCTTCTACGCCTGCTATATTAGAGACAGAAGAATGTGCTATCAGGACGGATACATAGAGAGCAGTTACTTCGCCAGGTATTTTTTATCTGAAAATACATGATCTAAGTGATTGATAGTTGGTATTCAGCAGTCATTAAAGTATGTCTTATATACTTTGAAGAACCACTAAAATAGTGATTTTGGCAGACAGCATAGGCAGCAGCTCTATCGAAATGAGATGATGACTTGGAATTAAATAATAAAGTCGTCAAATAAATTAAATGTAATATACACAACAACTGAAATATAATATTCAAGTAAAGTAATTTTAATAAATGATAAGCAGTAATGGTCAGTCTCTACCATCATATGACTTGTATTAATTGTTTGTTGTTACAGCATTCAACCCCTTTAATGCATAGTGCATTTAATGTAAAAAAATATATATTGAAAACTAAATTGAAAATCGTGATTGTTTTTGAATAATCAAACCGAAACTGAATCGACCTCAAAAATAACTAATCGTTCAGCACTAGTCACCTACAAAGACCAAGGAGGTTTTTAGGATAAAAAGACATGGAATAGAGCTAAGCCCAGGCAAAATCCTAGAGGAAAACCTGGTTCAGTCTGCTTTCCATCAGACACTGGGAGACAAATTCACCTATCAGCAGGACAATAACCTAAAACACAAGGCCAAATATACACTGGAGTTGCTTACCAAGAAGACCGTGAATGTTCCTGAGTGGCCTATAGTAGCTATGGTTTTGACTAAAATCAGCGTGAAAATCTATGACAAGAATGGCTGTCTAGCAATGATCAACAACCAACTTGACAGAGCTTGAATAATTTTTTAAAGAATAATGAGCAAATATTGTACAATCCAGGTGTGCAAAGCTCTTAGAGACTTACCCATAAAGACTCACAGCTGTAATCGCTGCCAAAGGTTACTCTAACATGTATTGACTTTGGGGTGTGAATACTTACTGTAGGTTAATGAGATATTTCTGTATTTCATTATTAATACATTTGCAAACATTTCTAAAAACATGTTTTCACTTTGTCATTATAGGGTATTGTGTGTATTATGTGTAGAAAAAAATCATATTTAATGCATTTTGAGTTCAGGCTGGAACACAACAAAATGTGGAATAAGTCAAGAGGTATGAATACTTTCTGAAGGCACTGATAACAGTTGTATCAACTGTATTATATGGGTGCTCCTCGATCAAACGTGGTTTGGCAACAATATGATTTAACTGTGAGTGATGTCACTCAACATGCTACTGTATGACCAATCTGTGTGTCCCATGTCCCCATCTGTCTACAGGTGAAGAAGATGGCAGTGGAGAAGCAGGGGAGTCAGACATGGATGGGCAGAGTGAGTCCAGACACCCAGCTATAGGACCAGAGGATTGGGATGGACCAAGTAAGTTTACGTCATTTCTCTCTCTCTCTCTCTCTCTCTCTCTCTCTCTCTCTCTCTCTCTCTCTCTCTCTCTCTCTCTCTCTCTCTCTCTCTCTCTCTCTCTCTCTCTCTCTCTCTCTCTCTCTCTCTCTCTCTCTCTCTCTCTCTCTCTCTCTCTCTCTCTCTCTCTCTCTCTCTCTCTCTGGTGGTTGTCATCTGGTTGTCCGGCAGTTGTCTGACATCCCTCAACCAGAAAACCGTATCTCAACCAGGAAGTTACTTTTTTTTAATGACATCTAATGACATATTTTGCCTGCTGGGAATGGAATGCACCTCGTAGGATGAGTGCTTTCAAATCTACCAGAAAGGGAAAGAGCAAGGCACGTGAGATACAAGCCACTAAAGTCTCTGAAGTTGGGATAAAATGTGCTTCCTAATAACAATAGATGAAAAACTGGGGAAAGTGATGTGGTGAGCTGAATGAGTATATTATCACCATTGAATAGTAAGTTAACTTACCAGTGTTGAATGGGTGGATGAAATTGCTTTGCTCTTAATCTTATGGTATATGTGCTTGAACATAGAATGAAACCCCGAAAGAAAGCTTAGAATAAAAAAATGTACTATATTTATTTTCTCTTTGAACATCTCATTTTACCATGCAGATTCCCCTTGCTGTTCTTCACAAGAGTTTCGGAAAAAAAATGGTTGTATCTTGTTTTTTTGTTCGTCTTAAAAGTCACTTCATCAAAGTGATGGATAATACGTCGAACAAGATAGCAACACATTTACTGTTGAGGGTGTTACATCCACATTGCTGAACACACAAAATATCATTCCCTTCTAATGCGTATGACCTATTGCAGCAGGTACATACGTTTATAGAAGTGGGATTTGGACAAGTTGTGCTGGTGCTGAAGCCCCCTGCGGTGTGTATTTTATACTGACAGTGAATCAGTGTTATCGGGCCCTATCAGATAATGCATTTATCATTAAATTTTACATTTGCATTTAAATCTGAGGAAGGAAATGAGTATTGCTGGTTAAAGATTAGAGAGGCTGGGCCGACAGTAATAAAACATGACTGTGATCAGTCAGGAGACAGGGCTGAGGGGGTCAGCGCTCAACTATGGGGGCCACCATGACAAAAAGACAGCAGGCATCACATGACGAAGAGAAGGCCCTTTGGGCCGGGGGAAAACGCTGAGCTTAAAAATACTGCTGTCTTTGAAAGGGAGATAGGATTGGAGGGGATGGGAGCTCTGACTGGCAGTAATTATACACCAATCTCTCTATGTCTCTCTCTCTCGCTCTCTGGACATCTCTCTTTCTCTCTCTCTCTCTGTCCTTAGCCCTCAGAATATTGAGAATTACAGGCTCCTAACAGAACACCGACTGCTGGACCGACTGGGGTTTGGGGATGTTCAGTAGGGAGAAAATGTTTGAAGCTGAGTAAGGTCCTACCTAACTGAACTACCTGACTGAACTTGTCCAATACTAATAGAGATTTCAGTTTACCGCTGCCAAACATGTTGATACCGTGTGCGCTAACGAACATGACCCTGGATTGTCTGTCTCATACTTAGAGTTTCTTTCAAACTCTAACTCCAGAAACTGACTTCAGATGAGATAGCACTATTGTCTCACGGACCACTCCAACATACAGGCATGTATCTATCTACCTGGTCAAAGCCCCAAGGACCCAAACTCATATATGTTAGTATATCATCATTACTACACTATCTACATAATGAATATCATTTTGTTAGGATAAGGTACACTCCATCTCAGTTCCAGGTAGTCTCATTAGTATTTCTTAAGATCCTTTATGATCTACTAGTCCATGAGAGAGACATAGTTTCAGAGCCGGATGTGGCTGGCACTCCCTCTGTTGTCTTTGTGGGCAGTGGGCGAGAAAGGACATAATAATGCCATTCACTATCCCATCACGCCTGCCATGAAAGGTCATTTCCCTTTTTAATTTTTCCCATTGTGTTGGAAAAGTCAGATGGGCATGTTATAATTTGAATAAAGAGGGAAATCAGACAATCAGATACGAACATTTTGAAATTACATGGCTTCCTGTTCAAAGCGATTAAAAGCAAATGTATTTAGTTTGAGACTGTCTACGCTGTAATCTCTTTGTAAATGTTCAGATAGTGGTAGCATTCAACCTCTCTTTGTTATTTCTTGGCTTAAGTTTAAGCAGGTGCGATAAAGATCAGCACCGGATCATTTTGAATCACTCAGTGTGTGTGTGTCTGAATGGCTATAATGGCTGTTACATAAATAAAGGGGGCGTTCTTTTTTTGTTAGGTGGCTCTGATCATCCTCACCTGTCTTTGGTGCTCCTATTCAACCACCCTGGACATTGTCCTCTGTTGATAAAATGACTAGAGCAGCTAACAGTACATTCTCTAATTGATCTTTTCATCTTTATGTACCGTCCTAGGATGAACACATATCGAGTGTTGTAATATAGTCGTTAAGAAGACTCTTTTATCCATGTAGGAATCGAACCCACAACATTGGTGTTTCCAGCTCCATGCTAACCCACAGCCATTGGAACTACTAGTTTCCCAGTGTTCCTTCCTGTATAGTATGACAGTAGAACCATGTGACTCATTAATCTGACGGGTGTTCTGCCTTCTCTCATAGAACAGAGAACACCCAGGGAGTTCTCAATATAACCATGTCATCCCTGAAGCTATCAACACAGAGATCTGCTGTTTCATGTTCATTTGGCGTCATGGATATTTGAAATCCATGTACTATAACGGGAGATAAACCTGACTGTGAAGTACTGCTATTCTTCACTCATTTCCATGGACTACTTTGTCTCCGATACAGATCTGTCGCTGTTCCTCAAGGCTAAATGAGAGTGGTGGGTTTTAGCTAGCGTTAGCTTCTAATGAACTTCTGCACATTCTAATCTACTGGTCTGCTCTTATGAGCCACACCCCCGTGAAAAGACATGGAAACTCAGTTAGCTTCACAGGAGGCTCTCTCACATGGCTTCTCGTGTGGTTTTGTCTCGATACTGTACAGAGTAAAACGTTCTCCCTACGTTTGTAGGAATGCAGTTGTTAGCTTAGGCTTACATGGCTGATTAAGCAGACACTGTGATGTATATCTGTAAACATAATGTAATCTTCCATCTCATGTTAGCATGATACCATGTCATTTTACTGTTCAAATAAACTAAACAACACGCTGCCTCTATTTGTACTAAGTAAGATACATCTGACAAACAGTCTTACTTGAAGATAATGTGTCCAAAATTGCACCAGCAGCTGGGTGAGAAGGTTTGTGAAGGAAATGGGGGCAGGGAAGGAGAAGGGAGGAGAGCACCAAACACAAGCAAGTGAGCAGAAGTGATGATCACCTTGCCCATAATTCTTTCTGCTTGACTGGTCCTGAACAGGCACAGCCCTGTCCAGTTACCCCTCTCTCTGTGCCAGCTGGGCATGAGCCACGGTCGGACAGGTTGGGGTCAGCTGAAGGAGTGGCCCTCCGAGACGATGTCCGACGGTCAGACAGGAACAGAGCCCTCCCCTATCCACCCACCCCCCTTCATCTCCCGCTGGCCTCCATCCCCTTCATCAAGTCATCAAAAGCTGCACGGGAAAACATGTCTGTCCTCAGATGAAGACTACAGTAGTCTCACAGTTTTTACTCCAGCCCACCTTTGAGTGTGTGCCGATGACGATGTTCCTGCCTACTGGTCCACATGAAAACAATAACGTTTCAGGTTTTATGCACATATGTCAAGCGAGGAGAATTTGTAGAGCAGATGGCCACGATACCATGGCAGGTGCCTCGGCAAATGTTTGCCATCGCTGTGCTGCTATTTATATCATTGTGAAACACAGAGTCACAAATATTTGAGGACGGAGGAACGGACAGAGGGAACGTTGGCCCTCTTTGTTGTGAGTCAGAATGACCACCAAAACAAACAGATTAGGGTTGACAGATGTCAGGTGAGACAGTTTGCTACAGCAGGAAAATAATCCTGCCGCAACATGAAATGTGAATTATTATGTGGATTATAATTATTGGACATTTTTGCAGGGGTTGATAAAAAATGTTTTATGGTCAAATCAAGTCTGACATATTAAAGTGGAAATTATAAACTTTAGAAGCCTTTTTATACCTCGAATAGACTACAAGTTTGCATTTCCTGCTGTGCATCAAATGAAGATCCTACATTGGTGTACTCCAGACGATAAATGACCTGAATGCGTCAGGGCAAACTTTTTGCCGATACAGTGTAATACAGCAGATGCAATGTAGTAGGTTTGTTGTCCAAATGGGATATAAAAAAAGCTATGAATTCCCCCAGTATACCTTCATGTTTGTGGCTACATGATTATAGCACACTATGAGGTAACTGTGAGACGTCCCCAGTCCGCAGGCTGGGGCAGCACACTTCCTATACAGACCCTTGTCATCACGCCTCTAGAAGACTCCATCCTGAACACACACACACACACACACACACACTGTTAATGAGAGTTCTTCTGGCACCTGACAAGTTCTGCACAGCAACAGTGCATTTTTAATTCTGACTCTGAAGTCCATTAATTGAGGATGTGGTAAGGAAGGAGGGAGGAAGGAAGGGGTGCTGGAATGAGAGAAAGAGACAAACGGAGTGCACAGATTCAGATTAGGGCTGCAGAAGATGAGGGTGTAAAAGGGATTTAATGCTAGGATGGATTAGAGAAATCCTTGTAACAATGTTAAATAATTATAGTTCCAGTCGAGATCAAAGCACCATTGATTGAACCCCTCAAGCCTTCAGCACACAGAGTCTTGGAAAGCAGAGATTGGTAAACTAGTGCTCAGACCACTCCGACTGCTCCGGTTAAATTGGATTGGAAATATTAGGATGTAGATGAATCCTTCAGGAGTTTGCAGAAATGTAGCTCGCAAGAGCCATTTGAATGGTTTGATACAGATGTAGGATCTTAATTTGAGCCAGTTTGCTACAGCAGGGACAATAATTCTGCAGCAACAGGAAATGTGAATTATTATGTGGATTATAATTAATGGACATTTTTGTAGGAGTTTATACATTTTTCGTAAAGGAAAAATCAGGTCTAAAATTTCAAAATGGAAATGACAAACTTCAGAAGCCTTTTTAAACCTCAAATACCTTACACGTTTTACATTGCATTGCAGGAAAATTGTCCTGTAATACAATTAATATTATACGTTTGAAGAACTGCCTGTCTGGGCAGAATTATCATAAGATGAGGATGCAGCAACCACCTCTTCTGATAGATACAGTACCTAAAGCATGTTAAGTAGACTTACAGACATAGTCTGGACTTTTCAGTGACATTTTCAACCTCTCCCTTTCCGAGTCTGTAATACCAACATGTTTTAAGCAGACTACCATAGTCCCTGTGCCCAAGAACACTAAGGTAACCTGCCTAAATGACTACTGACCTGTAGCACTCACATCTGTAGCCATGAACTGCTTTGAAAGGCTGGTCATGGCTCACATCAACACCATTATCCCAGAAACCCTAGACCCACTCCAATTTGCATACCGCCCCAACAGATCCACAGATGATGCCATCTCTATTGCACTCCACACTGCCCTTTCCCACCTGGACAAAAGGAACACCTATGTGAGAATGCTATTCATTGACTACAACTCAGCGTTCAACACCATAGTGCCCTCAAAGCTCATCAATAAGCTAAGGACCCTGGGACTAAACACCTCCCTCTGAAACTGGATCCTGGACTTCCTGATGGGCTGCCCCCAGGTGGTAAGGGTAGATAACAACACATCCGCCACGCTGATCCTCAACACAGGGGCCCCTCAGGGGTGCATGCTCAGTCCGCTCCTGTACTCCCTATTCTCTCATGACTGCACGGCCAGGCACGACTCCAACACCATCATTAAGTTTACCGATGACACAGTAGTGGTAGACCTGATCACCGACAACAACAAGACAGCCTATAGGGAGGAGGTCAGAGACCTGGCTGTGTGGTGCCAGGACAACAACCTCTTCCTCAACATGATCAAGACAAAGGAGATGATTGTGGACTACAGGAAAAAGAGGACAGAGAACGCCATTCTCATCGACGGGGCTGCAGTGGAGCAGGTTGAGAGCTTCAAGTTCCTTGGTGTCCACATCACCAACAAGCTAACCAAGCACACCAAGACAGTCGTGAAGAGGGCACAACAAAACGTATTCCCCCTCAGGAGACTGAAAAGATTTGGCATGAGTCTTCATATCCTCAAAAGGTTCTACAGCTGCACCATCGAAAGTATCCTGACTGGTTGCATCACTACCTGGTATGGCAACTGCTCGGCCTCCGACCGCAATGCACTACAGAGGGTAGTGCAAACGGCCCACTACATCACTGGGGCCATCACTGGGCCCCCCCCCACACCCCCCACTGTTACACCACTTCTACTCTCTGTTGATATCATCTATGCATAGTCACTTTAATAACTCTACCCACATGTACATATTACCTCAACTAACTGGTGCCCCTGCACATTGACTCTGTACCGGTACACCCCTGTATATAGTCTCGCTATTGTTATTTTACTGCTGCTCTCTTTAATTACTTGATACTTTTATTTCTTATTCTTATCTGTATATATGTGTATATATATTTTTACTGCACTGTTGGTTAGGGGCTCGTAAGTAAGCATCCCACTGTAAGGTCTACCTACACCTGTTGTATTCGGCGCATGTGACAAATACAATTTGATTTGATTTGATATTTCAGCAAAGTAGAAAACTGAGGAGACTCGTTCAAGTTGTTTATAAATTTTTTCCATAAAAATCAATAGATTTGGACGTGCATCATAGTGATTCTCTCTCAAAAGGATGTTTTATCTTTCCCAGTGGTTTTATTCAATGCTTTTTTATCAAGTATTGTAAAAAATAATGCTGAGATTTCAGATGAAACTATGAACAACAGCTAGGAACTTTGGGAATGAAAACATGGAAACTAAACTGCTATCTCAGCACTCATTTTCTCATCAGGGTTTTTCTGAAATTGTGGGCCATCCCTGGCCCAGAGCAAGCCGTGAATGTGCGGTGAACGTCTAACCTGGTACTCCACACTGCTAAATAGAAACTTGCTATGCTCTCTCTACTTCACATTATATTCACTCCCCCCCCTCTCTCTCTCACACACACACACACACACACACACACACACCATGAAAAGAATGTTTGATTGTGTTGATTAAATATTCAACAAGAGATTAGATAAATCTCTTCACTCATATGCTGCAATTCTTTCATGCAAATGTACTCACTGATCCGATATACTGTACTAAGAGGATTTATGGCAAAACTTCATGGCTGTTAGTTATATCATCTAAAATAGGACTAAATTAAATAGCTGTTATTATCATTATAAGTATTCTGAGTAATAGTTTGCGTAGGTACAGTATGGTGACTGCAACAATGTCCTGAAAATAGTCAATATATATAGATTATATTGATTGTCACATTTTTCAAGAGAATCATTGGAAAATCACATCTTCATTTTCAGTGTTTCTTATTTTATGACAGAATTGAATGAGAATGAAAGCTGTTGGTAAATATGAAGCTGAACACAGTTGCTGGCTGTGATTCTGCCCTGGGGGACTTGGATCTCAATGCTGCCTTCTTTCTTTAACACTCTGAATATGTTTGTTCTGCAATGATTACACCCTCTGAGGCTGGATAGATGAGAAATATAGCAGTCTTCTACTTATTTGGAGAGGTATCACTTAATCGGGTGAATATGTGATGTGTGTATTTAAAATGTACATGGAGGTGTTTCGTGCAAGTTATTTGTTATACTGTGAGTTACTCAACTGAAACTTGCAGGAAGTTGAATTTTTATGAGTCCCTCTTCATTTCATAGGATTTCGTTTTGCTGTAAATATATAAACTATATTTGTGTTTCTTTCTCAGTGCTGCTCCTCCATGATTCATTGAGAGTTCAACAGAATCTTACTGAGTAGCTGCACTGTCATATTTTCTGTACATGTATTTGCACTATTTATGGTAAGTTTTTGTTGCAATTCAGTTTGAAAACTGAGCACCTCAAGTCATCAATGCATATGGTTTGGCTGTGGGAAAGTAAATCTTAAGCTTCACCCTCTCTCTCTCTCTCTCTCTCTTTCTCTCTCTCTTCTCTCTCTCTCTCTCTCTCTCTCTCTCTCTCTCTCTCTCTCTCTCTCTCTCTCTCTCTCTCTCTGTCTCTGTCTCTCTCTCTCTCTCTCTCTCTCTCTCTCTCTCTCTCTCTCTCTCTCTCTCTCTCTCTCTCTTTCTCTCTCTCTTCTCTCTCTCTCTCTCTCTCTCTCTCTCTCTCTCTCTCTCTCTCTCTCTCTCTCTCTCTCTCTCTCTCTCTCTCTCTCTCTCTCTCTCTCTCTCTCTCTCTCTCTCTCTCTCTCTCTCTCTCTCTCTCTCTCTCTTCTCTCTCTCTCTCTCTCTCTCTCTCTCTCTCTCTCTCTGTCTCTCTCTCTCTCTCTCTCTCTCTCTCTCACACTCACACACGCACACACACACACACACACACACACACACACACACACACACACACACGCACACACGCACACACACACACACACACACACGCACACACGCACACACACACAGTCTCTCCTTGTGAAAGGTATTGATATCAGAGCAGTGGCCCTTCCTCTCAGACAGTGTGTGTGGTGATGAACAGCTGTTTCCGGCTTGGCCCCCTGGTCACGCCAATTCCAGCTGGGTTTTTTTTTAAGTTGGGGGGGGCGGGCACTGGTTGTCAACTGAATTAAAATACCAAATAATAGTAATAATAATGATAATAAAAAGTTAATAAAAAACCGCATGTTCCTTCCTGATTGTGAGTGTTGTGGTATTCAATTATGCAATTTTCATTGGCATATTAATCATCTTTTCAACAAACAAGCCAGCGTTAATTAAAGCAAATCATGGATAAAGACGTGTTGCCGGATCATCACTCCGTTTATCACCGTGCACAGACCCGCAGTTAAGTCAATTCTGGCTGTGGGATGAATTTCAATGTTCTCCTCGCTCTTTCCTGTGTGTGTGTGTGTGTGTGTGTCTGTGTATAGTTGTGTATGTATTATGGTCAGTGTGTGTGTGCGTGCGTGTGCTTGTGTGCGTGCGTGTGTGTGTGGTTTCTCACTTGTTTGTGCCATTGTCTGGAGGGAGGGCCAGCAACACTGCATGTCAGAGTGGGAGAGGCTGAATATGTAAGTTGTGACTCATTTAAATCAGACTAAATAGTAGAAAGTTGTCTTGGTTACCTATTTGTTGGAAAGAATGGAAACAAATTACAGGCTACAGCTTAAACCCCACTTCCTCCGTATTACAGTTATGATTATACTGCATTATAATGTTGAAAAAACATCATAGTTATTTGTAATTATTGACACGACAACATTTGTGTGTTGGTTCTTAGCTTGGCTCATTGGAGGGAGAATGGAGATGACTGAGAATCTGTGGGAGATATACTTGTCCTAATCACAGCTCACTGATCAGCTGCCATTCATTAACAGGCACAATGCCTCTCCCCTATTTGACCTAGATAGCTTGTGTGTATACATTGATATGTAGGCTACATGTGCCTTCTAAAAAAAATGTATGTAGTTCTGTCCTTGTTTATTGATGTTCTGTATTATGTCATTCTGTATTGTTTCATGTTCTGTGTGGACCCCAGGAAGAGTAGCTGCTGCTTTTGCACCAACTAATGGGGATCCTAATAAAATACCAAATACCAAATTAACAACCCAGAGAAACGCTGGTGATGTGATGTGAGCAGCCAGAGCCATGAAAACACTTGAGTCAGTCAGTCAGTCAGTGGGCCACCAGAAAAGAGCTCCATCAGCCAGCCATCTGACTGTAGACATGTTGCTTGTCCCCGTCCCCGGCTCCTCCAATGTGGAGCAACTTTATCAGTGCCAGCCGCTCACCCACTTGCTAAACTGGAGGGCCAGCCGCCTCTTAACTTAAACATAAGATCTTTGTGGTTTGAAGCACTCGGCTGCACCGCGCACAATGAGAATCTGAAAGGCAAACAAGACTCTAGTGTCGACGTTGCCCATCACAAAATCATCACACCACCACCACATGGAAAAGGAAAAAATGTCTGTTTCTGCTGCGTTAGCTCGATACTAAATGCACTCAAACAGACTGCTGCACTGGAGCGAGATTCCCTCTCAAGGAAGCAAAAAGGAGAGATGGAAGGAGAGAGAGAGAAAGTGGGTGGAGAGAGAGAGAGAGAGGGGGAGAGAGAGAGAGAGAGAGAGTAGCAGAGAGAGAGAGAGAGAGAGAGAGAGAGAGAGAGAGAGAGAAGTCAAAAAGCTCCACATAACAATGCCGGAGAAAAATCAGAACATTTTCCGCCGAAAGATGGGCCATTTCCAAATCCTCGTGCCCTATCAGACAAATTAAAGTAAATCAAGCATGAAATGAAGCAGAAGAGCCCGGAGATAAGGCTCCTTTAAGTCGTTTACAGATTAGGATAGAGAGAGAGGTGCATCTGGTCTCTGGCAGTGAAGGAGGCTAGTTTCTCATTTCACAATAGCAGTCTGTGTATAGGATTACTCTCCCCTGTCACTGACATGGGAAGCAGTGGGGGAAAAGCCATCCTCAAAATGTTGCTAAATATGTCCCTAATGTCTCCAACGTACCGAACTTCACTTGTCTCCCATCTGAACGGGGGTGATATGTTATGTTATAGCATGTCATGGAAGTGAGTAGTAATCCGATTGTGATTATTTTCTGTCAATTAGATGTGTTGTTATTTGGGGTGCCTTCTATTCTCAATAGTCTTTCCACCACCACGTGACTTAAAATGTACATGTGATTCAGGATTGGCTAGAGCAGATCACATGACTGTGGCAGTCACTTCCTCTGTCCACACTGAGCATGTCTGAAGTCAGGTTGGAGAGAATTCGACAGTCTTCAATCACCACACTGTATGTTCAAAAGGTGCATATGTGCAGTATGCATTTATTTCACTTTAAATTGAACAAACTGCACTATTACTGTAATTAAAAGATGCAGTTACTGTTACAGTGTATAATTGCCTCGCAAAATCTTATTTATATTCTAATATTTTTTGTATTTCTTGTTAAAGGCTGTGTATTGAATTATTTAGATTAATTATCTGATTATTTATAATTTTACTTTCTGCTCCATCCTTCTGCCAGGAGTCATTTTATGGTAATAGATCCTACAGTACAGTACAGTACAGTACAGTACAGTACAGTACAGTACAGTACAGTACAGTACAGTACAGTGTGTCTGATGTAAATCATTTAGAGAGGAATGCCAGTTGGGTGATTTTAAACCCTGTGATACTCACTCACCCTAACTGTCACTTCAACTCAGTGATGCCGTGCTCTACCCGCTGAGCTACAGAGGACCATCTCTAGACTATATAGACCTCATGTACTATACAACACCTATACTCCCATTTCCCCTGAAAACACACACACACACACACACACACACACACACACACACACACACACACACACACACACACACACACACACACACACACACACACACACACACACACACACACACATACAGACACAGACACACACACACACACCGACAGACAGACAGTAGGTGCATGGCTCTTTGATGCTGCCCGTAGTGGGCTTGGTGGATTTTGTTTCACTCGTCACATGTATCCTTTCTGGCGGTGATGAGCGGTGGGCTTGGCTGCTATACCCAGTCTGCTCTGAGAGAAACAGGGAGTTGGCCTCATCAGCGGGTAGTTGCTCTCTAAAAGCGCCACCTTGACCTTCCCAGCCCAAGTCTTAGGTTTATCCTCTTTATCACACTATCTCCAGGCATTTAAAAATACTCCTGAAACTGGATGATTTAACCCGCTTTTACGCTGTTCACATCAAAACTGGATGAAAAAAAGCTTAATCCATCTTATCTGTTGACTGTCAAACTGCTCCGGCTAAAACCTACTCACAAAAGACAACTAGGTCACCCAGGAAAAACAGAATTCCTGTTTACGGAAAGTTTGAAATCTGGTAATTGACTTGGGGAAGAGGTTTCAGGAGCTCTTTGAAATACTCCAGTCTGTAAATGAAGTGTTAAATTCAATCCCATAGTTAACAGTTACTACGGTAAATATGTTTGCTACTATAGCCTTGTTTGCTTGATTTATTTTCAGAAATGTATTTCCCCCTCTTAGAAGTGATTGTATATACAGTATATATATATATATTTTTTAAATGAAAGCAAGTGTTCTAAACTTCACTAGTTTTGTTCATAAAATTCTATAAAGCTTTTGTGTTTTAGCAGGCATCCAATCGGTCATACCGGTATGTGAATGCTTTACTTATAAACATATAGAATCAAATAGAAACAATTATTCAGACCATCTGACAGGCAAAATAAGAGTGATATCCTTCTGATGCTTCTCAACATGTAAAACAATCAAATCAACAACCAAAAATGTGGCGTCCTCTAGATGTTGTTTGAGATATCTGTGTGAGGAGACTTTCATCCTTTTAACTTTTCCTGTCTTGTTTTACCAGCTATCAATAGACAGTGTGGCACTTGTATAAGATGGATGTGTTGGAGATTGTTGTCTGTATGCTTACTGCTAACTTCACCAGGCTTTTGATCAAACTGAGGACTTGACAACTGGCATATTCCTATAGTTCAATAATAGCATATCCCCTCAGTGTTTACGTCAATTATATACATCAGAGACAAGTTCTCAGTAGATGTTAGATGTATTTCCTGTTCGTGTTACAGCTCTATGATTTCCCTCTTGAGATGAAATGGGATCTAAACAGCAACAATATATTATATTCTCAACCTGCCAGAATCAATAGAAAGTTTTCTACCTTTTTGATCAACTTCTTTGTATGAAACTATACTCTGCATACATTGTGCATGTTAGCAATAGAATCACCCCGGTCCTCTCTGCTTTGTGTCAGGGCTAAAATCACAGACAGTATCTATATCTTTGGCTAAAATGTCCTAATCTCTATGGCCTGTTTAACTTTTCTTACAACAAACCCTTGCCTGTCTTGTGGGCCTCAAAACAAATCTGACCTATAGGAGTGTCCTCACAACAAGGCTGATCAATCCAACTCTCTTTCGAACGTTGCTATGGGCACAGCCAAACAACGGAATGATGGATTCGACTTCCGCTTCCTTTCCCTACTGCCAGCGGCAAACTTGCCAGAGGAAATTATTTGAAAAAATACATTTATAGAGTATAAAAGTCAAGTAAATAAGTGTATGTGCAATTTAATATTTATTTAATTCAAGTTCGCTAGACCTACTAGTAGGATAGTTTTGTTGTGATAATAACGTTAGTTGTGTTGTGCCAGAGTTAAGACTACCAATCCAATAACTATAATAATAAACTATAGGCTACATAACTAGAAAACGTTGGTGAGCATCCACACTAGAGGAAAGTTTATAGTTGATCGTTCTTCAGTCCTACGCCTGTCAATCAACTGATCAAACATTCTACTGCATGCAGACTATTAATAAGGTTCAAGAGGTCACTTAATGCAGAGATACTGATTTAGACCAATCAGGAGGTCTCTTAACGCAGGGATACTGATTTAGACCATTCAGGAGGTCTCTAACGCAGAGATACTGATTTAGACCATTCAGGAGGTCTCTTAATGCAGAGATACTGATTTAGACCATTCAGGAGGTCTCTAACGCAGAGATACTGATTTAGACCATTCAGGAGGTCTCTTAACGCAGAGATACTGATTTAGACCATTCAGGAGGTCTCTAACGCAGAGATACTGATTTAGACCCTTCAGTGCTTCCAGGGTGTGTTCTTTGCCATAGTGACAACTGCAAATAATACTTCAATGTACATGTAATCCTAATGGAAAATAATACAGTAACTTGTGTTCTAAATGTACCAATTCAACAACATGCGCTGTTTACCCTGCTGCACATCTTTCACAGCATGTCATTGCCTCGTTGCTCAAGTGGTTTGTAAGTGATTTTGTCACGCCCTGGTCTAAGTATTTTGTGTTTTTCTTCATGTATTGGGTCAGGCCAGGGTGTGGCATGGGGTTTTTGTATTGTGGTGTGTTTTGTCTTGGGGTTTTGGTGTGTATGTATTGGGATTGTAGCTAGTGGGGTTATCTAGCAAAGTCTATGGCTGTCTGGAGTGGTTCTCAATCAGAGGCAGGTGTTTATCGTTGTCTCTGATTGGGAACCATATTTAGGCAGCCATATTCTTTGAGTTTGTGGTGGGTGATTGTCCTTAGTGTCGTTGTTCCTATCGCTTTGTTTATTTACACAAGTATAGGCTGTTTTGGTTTTGGTTACGTTTTGTGTTTATTCGTGTTTCACTTTGTTCATTAAACATGGATCGCAATCTACACGCTGCATTTTGGTCCGACTTTCCTTCACACCTAGAAACCCGTAACAGATTTCAATTTTTCTAATGGTTGTCAATTCGTTTGTCTTCTTTTTCACTGTGCTCATCTCTGTATGTCCTGTGCAACTATTTGCAATGCATCAGTGCAACAATGTTATCACAACCGGCCAAAAGTGATCACACCAATGCACATTCTTTCCTCAACTTTCCCGACATGCATTTTCTAAGCTGTATGCCTGTTTCACATTCAGCAATTAGTAAGGGCAAGCCTGCTTCTTTCCTTGATTAGGCTATAAGGCCTAGTATAAAACATGATCAAAACAAAGATCCTATAGATTTTGTAGCCTATAGCTTTTCCTGGGATTTCACGAGAAGAGGAGAGTCTTGCGTCTATAGCCTATTGCGCACAGGAACAGCTAGGAGAGAGAGGCTAGTGATGTATAGCTGAAGTAAGATGCTAAATATTAGCTAGATATTAGGCCATTTATTAGATAAATTGTAGGGCTATAGGCTAAATATTTACTTGTCAAAGTGCAAGAAAAACAAGTTAACAGATTGTGAAATGGCAGATCAGTAGTGCATTCCTCCAGGCTGCGCTCTGTGGTTCCAGGGCACTTAATGCTCCACTATTGATTAGGCCTAGGCCTACATTTTTAGACCAAATTATTATACCTGGGCTACAACAACACAATGCAATGAGGAAAGTATTATTGTTATCAAGTGAATACACAAGTATTGTCCATAGGGTGTAAACTGTGATGTAGCCTAATTTGCGGCATCCCTAGCCGCATCCTCAGAGCATGGCTGGTGTGTTTACAGACATATTTAATCACTCTCTATCCCAGTCTGTTGTCCCCACATGCTTCAAGGTGGCTACCATTGTTCCTGTACCCAAGAAGGCAAAGATAACTGAACTAAGTGACTACTGCCACGAAGCACTCACTTCTGTCATCATGAAGTGCTTTGAGAGGCTAGTCAATGATCATATCACCGCCACCTTACTGGCCACCCTAGACCCACTTCAGTTTGCATACCGCCCCAATAGATCCACAGATGACATAATCGCCATCACACTGCACACTGCCCTATCCCATCTGGACAATAAGAATACCTATGTAAGAATGCTGTTCATTGACTACAGCTCAGCATTCAACACCATAGTACCCTCCAAGCTCATCATCAAGCTGGAGGCCCTGGGTCTCAACCCCCTCCCTGTGTCCTGGACTTTCTGATGGGCCACCCCCAGGTGGTGGAGGTAGGAAACAACATCTCCACTTCGCTGACCCTCAACACTGGGACCCCACAAGGGTGTGTGCTCAGCCCTCTCCTGTACTCCCTCTTCACCCATGACTGCGTGGCCATGCACGCCTCCAACTCAATCATCAAGTTTGCAGACAACACAACAGTAGTGGGCTTGATCACCAACAACGACGAGACAGCCTACAGGGAGGAGGTGAGGGCACTAGGAGTGTGGTGTCAGGAAAACAACCTCTCACTCAACGTCAACAAAACAAAGGAGATGATTGTGGACTTCAGGAAACAGCAGAAGGAGCAACCCCCTATCCACACGGAAGGTACAGAGAAGGTGGAAAGTTTTAAGTCCCTGGGTGTACACATCACAGACAAACGGAAATGGTCCACCCACACAGACAGTGTGGTGAAGAAGGCGCAACAGCGCCTCTTCAACCTCAGGAGGCTGAAGAAATGTGGACTGTCACCCAAAACCCTGACAAACTTTTACAGATGCACAATCGAGAGCATCCTGTCGGGCTGTATCACAGCCTGGTATGGCAACTGCACCGCCCTCAACCGCAAGGCTATCCAGAGGCTGGTGCGGTCTGCACAACGCATCACCGGGGGCAAACTACCTGCCCTCCATGACACCTACAGCACTCAATGTCACAGGAAGGCCAAAAGGATCATTAAGGACAACAACCAACCGAACCACTGCCTGTTCACCCCAATATCACACAGAAGGTGAGATTAGTACAGGTGCATCAAAGCTGGGACCTAGAGATTGAAAAGCAGCTTCTATCTCAAGGCCATCAGACTGTTAAATATCCATCACTAACTCAGTGAGGCTGCTGCCTATATTGAGACACAATCACTGGACACTTTGATAAAGATCACTAATCACTTTAAACAATGTCTCTCTAAATAATGCCACTTTAATAATGTTACATATCTTACATATCACATGTATATACTGTATATTATACCATCTACTGCACCTTGCCTATGCCGCTTGATCATCGCTCATCCATATACTTATATGCACATATTCTCATTCATCCCTTTAGATTTGTGTGTATTAGGTAGTTGTTGAGGAATTGTTAGATTACTTGTTAGATTTGTGTATATTAGGTAGTTGTTGGGGAATTGTTAGATTACTTGTTAGATATTACTGCACTGTTGGAACTAGAAGCACAAGCATTTCGCTACGCTCACATTAACATCTGCTAACCATGTGTATGTGACCAATAACATCTGCTGACCATGTGTATGTGACCAATAACATCTGCTAACCATGAGTATGTGACCAATAGCATCTGCTAACCATGTGTATGTGACCAATAACATCTGCTGACCATGTGTATGTGACCAATAGCATCAGCTAACCATGTGTATGTGACCAATAACATCTGCTAACCATGTGTATGTGACCAATAACATCTGCTAACCATGTGTATGTGACCAATAGCATCTGCTGACCATGTGTATGTGACCAATAACATCTGCTAACCATGTGTATGTGACCAATAACATCTGCTAACCATGTGTATGTGACCAATAACATCTGCTGACCATGTGTATGTGACCAATAACATCTGTATGTGACCAATAACATCTGCTGACCATGTGTATGTGACCAATAACATCTGCTGACCATGTGTATGTGACCAATAGCATCTGCTAACCATGTGTATGTGACCAATAACATCTGCTGACCATGTGTATGTGACCAATAACATCTGCTGACCATGTGTATGAGACCAATAACATCTGCTAACCATGTGTATGTGACCAATAGCATCTGCTAACCATGTGTATGTGACCAATAACATCTGCTAACCATGTGTATGTGACCAATAACATCTGCTAACCATGTGTATGTGACCAATAACATCTCCTGACCATGTGTATGTGACCAATAACATCTGCTAACCATGTGTATGTGACCAATAACATCTGCTAACCATGTGTATGTGACCAATAACATCTGCTAACCATGTGTATGTGACCAATAACATCTGCTAACCATGTGTATGTGACCAATAACATCTGCTGACCATGTGTATGTGACCAATAACATCTGCTAACCATGTGTATGTGACCAATAACATCTGCTGACCATGTGTATGTGACCAATAACATCTGCTGACCATGTGTATATGACCAATAACATCTGCTGACCATGTGTATGTGACCAATAACATCTGCTAACCATGTGTATGTGACCAATAACATCTGCTAACCATGTGTATGTGACCAATAACATCTGCTGACCATGTGTATGTGACCAATAGCATCTGGTAACCATGTGTATGTGACCAATAAAATCTGCTGACCATGTGTATGTGACCAATAACATCTGCTAACCATGTGTATGTGACCAATAACATCTGCTAACCATGTGTATGTGACCAATAACATCTGCTAACCATGTGTATGTGACCAATAACATCTGCTGACCATGTTTATGTGACCAATAGCATCTGCTAACCATGTGTATGTGACCAATAAAATCTGCTGACCATGTGTATGTGACCAATAACATCTGCTAACCATGTGTATGTGACCAATAACATCTGCTAACCATGTGTATGTGACCAATAACATCTGCTAACCATGTGTATGTGACCAATAACATCTGCTGACCATGTGTATGTGACCAATAACATCTGCATGTGACCAATAACATTTGATTTGATTTTGATATGAATAACCGCTCAAACCTCCTGTTTTGTTTCCTGCAGAAATAACAGCACAGGCCTACAGACTAGGCCTGATTATGCAACCATGTTGATCAGTTTGGGTCTATTCCCTACAGTTTAGAAAACCCAGAAATATACATTATCAGGCCACTCATACGGTGTAGGCCTATTTTGTCAGGATGTAGCCTGGTGTTAAGACAGGCCTACTATAGGAAAATATAGGTGTATCCTTTCCAACTCCCCGCCCGTTAAAGAAAATAAGCCAATGTGTCCAACAAGCTTTTGTAGTCTGGCTTTTCCTGGGGCTCCACAAGATTTAAAAGGAATAGCCGTGACAGCGGATAGGCAAGGTGCGTACTTGCGGAACAGAACAATGAAGACAGACAGCCTTGAGATGTAGCCTATAGCCTAAGTTAGAAGCCTATGAAGAATGTTATGATTGTTTTCAAGTGCAAAACTCGAGTCTAGTCTGTAAACGGCAGTGAATAGCCTGTCATTTGAATAACCGCTCAAAAGCCTTGCATTTTGAATGCAACTGCATTTCAAAATAACTGCATCTAGCCTGCCATGTTGTTGTCATGCTGTGTTGTCATGCTGTGTTGCTACCATG
This sequence comes from Oncorhynchus tshawytscha, assembly GCF_018296145.1. Lineage (NCBI taxonomy): Eukaryota > Metazoa > Chordata > Actinopteri > Salmoniformes > Salmonidae > Oncorhynchus > Oncorhynchus tshawytscha. The sequence goes on from NC_056451.1 coordinate 17,034,001, forward strand.
CTGTGTTGTCATGTGTTGCTGCCATGCATGTTGTTGTCTTAGGTCTCTCTTTATGTAGTGTTGTGGTGTCTCTCTTGTCGTGATGTGTGTTTTGTCCTATATTAATATATATATTTTTTATCCCAGCCCACATTCCCACAGGAGGCCTTTTTCCTTTTGGAAAAATGGTACATTTGTAAATAAGAATTTATTCTTAACTGACTTTCATAGTTAAATAAAGGTTCAATAAAAAATAGCTAGCGGTATACAAATAGCCTGACTGAGTTTTCTCAGCAGTTCAGCCTACAAGGTCCAGGAACATTAGCAGGACAGTAGTATGGTGTATAAGACTGACCTATAGGAGTGTCCTCAAAACAAGGCTGACCTATGGGAGTGTCCTCAAAACAAGACTGACCTATAGGGGCCAACCCTTTCCATGCACCCCTTCCTCTTAGCCTAGCACATGCGGTTGTCTAGGAAACTTGCTCTCCCAAAATGGTCAAGTTTCTCCTCCCTCCCGCTGCTCAAAAGGAGGGTGTCAGCCAGACAAGCAGGGGGTTCTCGTCTGGGAGAGGAGGAGGAGGAGGGAGAGGTCCATCTGTGTTTTAAAACAAGTGTCTTGCCCAGAGATAATAGTGCTGCTCTGGGTTATAAATGATGCATTTTGTTCTCTTGGACCTGATAATGGAGGTTTAGGGGAAGGGGAGGAAAGATCATCGCTCTCTTATCAAGGCGCGCTGGCATTTCTCCTTCAGCTGTAACATGTCATATCACATCTCTGCTCCTTTAGAGATGTAGCACCTTTTGTGGAGAGATACTGTACGTTCCATTTCACCCTCTATATGCTCCATGTGGTATATTCATTTGTATCCCATTTGGCACTTCTATAACCTGTTCCGTCAATAGCGATGGTTGTGATAGCTGCGTCTCTGAACTGACAGATATGGGGTTATTATTGAACGTTGTCACAGCAGTCTCTTACTCTACTGTACACCTCTCTACATAGATTCACATGGTTTCAATTGTTACCATTTTAGGATATCCGGTGAATATCCAGTGAATTGTTGTTTTTAAGCAAAAAAATATTACATTGGATTGTATTTTGTTTCCAATTGTTACATTCAAGGGATAGTAGGAAAGTGGTTTTATTATTTGAAATAATATTTAACCATGGAAATAGGATTTATTTATGTATAAATACATAGAATGTGTATAGACGACCAAGGTAAGTCTTAGTTTTAAGATGGTCACTGAACTAATATTCATGCTTTAAATGGCTACAGTCAAACCACTGTTAATCTGCAGCCACCTAACACTGTCATTTGTCATTTATGACCCTCACTGTAGAGAAATGATATTAAGTTAAATCCAAATTGGATGAAGTTCCACACCAGGAGATGTGGAGTACATTATTATATGGAGGAATATTTGAATACAAAGTCTATCCATCATCATCCACTAGGAATCCACCATAGTGTTCAAACATTTATACATTGAGATTTTGTGGTATCATTTCTGTGGTAACATTCTGAGTCCCTTGAATGCCATATTGCCACATAGAAAGGGATACTATGGTTGAGTGATTGTTTACTACTGAACCTACTGCACCCACCATTCAGAACATACTTCAATGGCTCACATGGATCGAACTACGGTGTTACTGTATGTGGACTGTACCTATATAGATACCACTTGAATGGAGGTGAGGGCAAATGTTCTTCATTTTAAAGAACAGGTCATATTATTGGAGATCTAATAGTGGATTTATAAAAGAGGTGATGGGTTCAGGTTTGGGGTGTCTGTCTCTCGCTCTCCCTCTCTCCCACCCCTCCACCATCTATTCTTTAAATCACACCAAGATGGCACCCTGCCACTGAGACACTGCTCATTAGCATTCCGAGCTATGCCAGTGAAGAGAGACGCAGAGAGAGACGATGAGGTTCCCTATTCCTCTTTCTCTCTGTCCCTCTGTCTGCCATAACAGCAAAACAAACAGATGCCAGCGTGGAGCATCTTGGGTGCTATCTGAGGAGGATCTCTCCACACACAAAGGGACATTCATTGGGCTGCCAAGTATCAGTGGAGACCAGAGAGAGAAGGAACAGACCCCAGAGTCTAGCGACAGATGATGATCTTATCGAAGGGGAGGGGGTGAGGGGGGGACTCTTTAGTCACATCATCAGTTGCCTCTTGCCAAGAACTGTGGCATTTCACTATTGGGTGTTGAGCGACGTTGAGGGGGACAGAGCGGGTAGGGTTTGTCAGAGCCCCCTGTACTGGAGCTCACTGAAGGCCACTCTTTCTTCAGGCCTTGTCTTTGATTTGTGAGAAAGAGTTCAATACTGTGAGTGTTTCTTTTTTACTTTGTCATTAATGTTTATTAAGGTAATAAGCAGAGTGAGAAGGTGAGAGTTTTGGCACTTGAGTTGTAGTCTTTTAAAATAGTCTCAGTACCTCAGAGAGGAAACGTTTGACAAAGAGTGTTCATTTTGGCTGGGCTAAAGATTTTCCAAAGGAGGCTTCTTCGCTCTGACCATCCAAAATAACATAGATATCAGGGAGTATAGACTGTCCACAGACCCCATTTAGATAAAACCAGTTCTCTGTTATCATAATGCATATCAATATATTCTTTATCTATAGATAGTGGACTCCTAAATGCTGGTGGCAAATGGAGAGATAAAGTATGAAGGCTTATTATTTTTCAGCTGGTGTTTTTGTTGAGGTCGGAGGATTGTATCTGCAACAGATGTGACACACCAGCTGGAAGCCAAGGTCCTCAGGCAACATTTGGTACGGGACACAAACAACTGGCACACAGACACTGTATGAGGACCTCGAACCTCCAATTGAATTGTACCCCCCTCTCCCTTCTCTCTCACACACCTACTACTCCCATCCCCCCATCTCGTATCAACCAGAGAGAGGGGAGGGGGAGAGAGAGACAGAGGGGGAGAGAGAGACAGAGAAAGAGAGAGAGACTACCCGCCCGCTGGGGATGGCTGTAGCTAGCGGTCGTTGTGTCAACAGGGCTAAACAGGAACTAGCATCCAAGTGGTTAAAGGGCCTCGCTCTTATCAGAGGACAGACAGAATGCATCAAGCGGTGGCTGCATGCACTCCTTCTCCCTTGCATCGCACTGAGGGAGCCTGCTGCCTCTGATGGTGGCCAGCTGTGCTCCAATGTTTAATCATTTCTCTCTTAATGAGCTTAGCCACCTTCCACCACACCGTCAGTAACGCAGTGGGCAACAGACAGAGAGGAGGAGGAGGAGAGAGATAATCATCCCAGTTAATTCTTCCACAAAATAAAGTCTAGTAGCCTGTCTGGACATACAGTAGGCAGTGGTGTCATTGGTATCATACAGAAAGGAACGTTTAGAGTATTGAGATGAGAATATTACTCTGTTTGATTCTAGTTTTGGCATATATATGTGTACATTTTTCCAACGTCAAGTAATTGTTTGGGCTGTAATGTTCTTGAAATGCAGGTGTATTTTATAGCAGAGGGTGTAGCTGATGGCATCAAAAGAGACTGACGTATTTCTGAAGAGAACTCTTCCTGACTCCAGGGTGTGATTTGACCCAGGTGTGTGTGATCTTTAGGAAACAACAACAACGTAGCCTATTGTTAGCGTAGCCACCCGTCACCCAATGTTGTTTATGCATGAGAAGGGGCACGTTAGATGAAAGCATTTCCATACAAACAGAGTGACACAATAGCGTGTCACAGATACAAGGCTGATATTTACAGTATAGACCTCGTCAGAATAGGTCATTATATCACAGGAGTGTTATTATAAAGTTCAGTGATCATTTCACTTCACTCAACATGCATGGAATACATGCCCAGAATACTGATTAGCAACAACATCAGTGCACATCTAGGTTCAAATAAGTGTTGCAAACTAAATGTATGGTTCATACATGTGCGGTAACTACAGTAAGAACGTATCAACTATGAGAAATACATGAATACCTTCTGGGTCTGTTTAGATTGTGCCGTTCTGTATATTACATTCACTTTACAGTAACAAAGGCGGGAACATTATGTGAAAATGTGCCTCAATAAAAGGGTGATAAGTTAGAGTGCTGAAGACAATCATAACACTTGGCTTCAGTCAGAGGGAGAGTAGACGTTCACAGGAAGATAGAGCAGATAGTGCTTGAGGGGGTTGAGGGTCTAAATCCTCCAACCAGGGCACTCAGAGGTTGTCAAGGCGACCAGGCGGAAATGTGCACTTGAGAGGCCTGCATGACTTTCCTCTCCCCCAGAAACCCAGCGGTGACCACGCTACGGCCCCAATTATCATAACTATTTGATTAATCACTGTCCCAAAAAAGTACACTGAATCTAAGAGATAAGATAGCGGGGGTGTTTTAGCTAGCTGCGCTAACAGTGCTATCCTGTTACACAGTTCATTAAGTGTTGCTGTGCACAGCACTAACAAGGGGCCTAGCTTCTTCCTGGATCAATCCGCTGCCTCTCTCGCTGCCTGCCAGTCACTGAGCCTGGCCCTGCGATGTCTCACAGAGATTATTTCTAGAAAAGACACCTTTCAGGCAAGGTTACCAGCCTGTTGTTTTGATTTATTTTGATTTGAAACCCTCCAACTGATGATGGATTCACTCCTGATTATTTTGGCTTTATAAGCAGATGGCTTAACCTGCACTGTTTACTGTTTTATGAACATGAGGGACTGTAGATGTATATGCATGGGGGAAAGAAATAGTAATCTGTCAATGTGCCCTTGAACAAGGCACTTAACCTTCATTTGCTCCAGGAGTGCCATACTACTATGGCTGACCCTGTAAAACAACACATTTCGCTGCACCTATCTTGTGCATGTAACAATAAAACATATTTTTTTTAATGGATAATGGTAAACAAATAAATCCAAATACCAGGATACTTCACAAGATGGCCACAGTGTCCCAGAAAAAGAAAGAGGAGCACTTTTGCAATGATCTTTGAGGTTTACTTAAGGACAAATGATATTAATGACTGTGTTTTCTAGGGAACTGGAGGATTTGGCTGACTGTTTTGCGATTCTTGGTGTTTTATGACATGATGACCGTTTCGATGCTTGGTGTTTTATAGGAGAGCTGGATGCGTTCCACAAGGATGGGGAGCGTCGGATCCACAGCCGCCAGCAGCTCCCTGTGGGAACCACGTGGGGACCTTTCAACGGGAAGATCGAGATGAACATGGATGGCAGTGGCATGGTAGGTCATGCTTTTAATGTCTGTCTCTTTCTTTCACTTATTCTGTCAGAGTCACATTGTTACTGGGGCTGCTCTGGGAACATGAAAAAACAGAATAGCACCAAATTATCTGTCACCCTTTTTCTCAAGACTTTGGTCCATAACCTAACCTTCACTTTGCTAAAAATGTAAAAAAGTTTGTGTTTTTAGTTCACCAGTCATCTGTCGTTCTTAGAGGCCTTGCCCGCCAGCCTACTAGCAAGTTCCTTCCACCAATACAATACAGTGAGAGTGAGTGGGTAGGGGTAAAGCCTAGTCAACTGGAAGGAGGAGGCAACCAATTCCCATGACAGTCAGACCCATAGAGTTGACTGTTCAGGGATCAAATTTCCCCTCACAAAAGGCTTTGATGAGCATTCATTTCAACCATTTAATCTGCATCTTTTACGACTAAACACTTTAATTGGTATTTTTTTTTAGTTAAGTCCAGACCCTCGATTCAATGAACTAACGATCCATTATATTTGATGTTGCTATTCTCACCCAAGCTTTACATCAATCGGCTGGCCCCTCTTGTTTTAAGACATCCCAGTGAAGTTCCTCTTTAACGTCTGGAAAATATGTTGACCTGGTGCTCTAGTGAAACGACGAGTCCTCCAGGGTTTTGATATTTCATTTTCATTTGGATTAATTAAGAAAATTCTTATTAAAAATTGTAACCAATCTCACATTCATCCTGTTAAGAAACATAAGGAAAAGTCCACAAGGATTTTAGACTCAGAGGCCCTCTCCGTTCTCGTGGATTTCTTTAACGCTATAACTTTATTAAATCATTCTCTGTTTCTGACTGTTTTCTAAGCTCCCCTCACGGTTCTAAAGTCATCAATGGCTTTAAATATTTCATCTAACCATGAAATATGGACTCTTTTCGGGTCCAGGCCTGTTATCCTCAAGCAAAGAGTGATTCTAAGGATGAACACCTCAAGCCACTACTGTGCATGACATGCAAATATAGTTCTCTTCCATTTTTGCATGAATTTACATGAAAGGTGGGTAGCCAATGTGACAGTCTATTGCCCTCAGAGTGAACAAGTAGTGTCAAATGCATCCTCATATGGTTGAGATGCAGTTATCAGAGTATTTGTACTAAAGGTTTCCTACATTCCTTAACATGAAGTTAAGATATAGGAACGCTGCGTGCTGAACTAACTACATTTTAAACTGCTCACATTCTAAGAGACTGAGCTGTTGGACAATATTGTAATGTTCTAGATTGTTAGTTACAGCCCTCTGCCTTCGCCTGAATCCTTCCCTGAGATCCTTCTATCTTCAGGCGTCTAACTGAGCCAGGTGCTAGGCTTCACCTGTAATGGCTTGTGGAGGGGTTACAAAGAATATAACATCTTCTCTCAATTAAAGGGAGAGGAAGAGCTCTCTGGCATATTGCCTTTAAGGATCTCTCCTTTCTGTGTCTATTCTCATGGGTACATATGCTATGCTTCGCTGCTTGCTCTCCTCTCTCTTCTCTTAGTCTCAGTCATCTCTCAAATGAGCTGCTGGCTGTTAGCAACTTCACACAATACATCATTAAAGCCTAGCTGAACTCCAGTAACGTATTCTGGTTTTATTGAGCTGCCTGTTTTACTGTGATACGAACATACTTCATATTCGCCAAACCTATAGATAAACAAGAAAGCTGGCAATAAATTCTCTGCTATTTCCATCAGGGACTCATCTTGCACTGCACGGCTTAATTTACCAACCACCTGGTCATTAAGCAGTTTTGCTTGTATATATACAGTAGTAGTGTAAAAACCCCATTGGCAACTTCCACAGAAAGGCATTTTAGCTCTTGTTTTCTACTGAGGGAGGAAAGGGACTTAGTTGTATTCTGCGTCTTAACGATATACTGCCATTTAAAGACAGAAACCAGCTCTAATGTCTCACCCAACCAGAGAAAGCCTTACGAGGTGAAATAAAATAGGGACTAAGAGAAAAGAGCAATGTGAGGGAGAAAGAAAAGAGAAAGCTGGGTAGTTTTGATGCATGTCAGACCTCGTGTTCCTCTACAGGGTCAGGAAGGCAGTATAAAGCATTTGAAGGCAGAAATAAACCCTGATTGTTTCATGGGTCTCTACTTCATTCACCCAAGAGGGGCTCTCAGTCATTCTCATGAAGTATGACCTCTAGGGACTATTAAATCTCTTCTCTCTGTGTTAGATTGTGAAACCACAGAGGTGAATGAATTACCCAATGGCATGGCAGCTCTAAGGCATTAACGTCACCTGTCTTTCTCTCTCACACTTTGAAATCCAAGCTGGAAACACGTGACCTTCTTGTGTGATATTGATATGCCCTCGATGGAATCGAAAAGGGTCTTTCAAACACGTCACTCGCAGACTTCTGTATCTAGATCAAGGCGTCTTCCATGATTGTAGCATACATTCAAACTTAGCTAATACTGTAAGTCATGCGGTCTCACCACTTGAAAAAGTCCCAAGATGCAGAGATTCATTGGGATTATTCCATAAAGCTTGCACTTGTGGTGCTGTCTGTCTTAGTAGTAGCAGAGATTGTCAGGGCTGGCAGGTGTGTCATGTGATGATTACACCAATGAGGAGCGTAGTGTTCAGGAGTCAGAGGGGACGAGTGGTAACTGCATGCAAACTGTGTTAGCTAGCTGAGCTAAAGCCTAGGATTCAAGATGGAGGAGCTAATGCGATTCTTCAGGTCTCAGGCAGGGTTTCTCATCACCAGTGGTGTAGTGGAGGATAAACACAGTTTATGCACCTTTTTTTACATTTTGAGCAAGTGTTTACCCATTTATTGCCAAGAAAATTCTTTGGTTACTGGTGTTACTTTATTCATGAGTAACTGCGGTCAGAGTTGACTTTTTTTTTTTTGGGGGTTGAACAAAGCTAGATCAGCTTTAATATTGAGGATCAATTTATGGTTCTATAAATGTTTTGTTTTACACTACCACCCCTCCCCTGATTGGAGTAAACTAACTAGGGCCGGGACGATATCAGTATCGCAAACACAAAGCAGACCTAACTCCTGCTGTGTAAAATGATGTGTGTTATAGCTGAAAATAAATCAATGTGACTCTGGATGACAGCATAATGGGGTGGCAGGTAGCCTAGTGTTTAGAGCGTTGGACTGGTAACAGAAAGGTTGCTAGATCAAATCCCTGAGCTAACAAGGTAAAAATCTGTTGTTCTGCCCCTGAACAGGCAGTTAACCCAGTGTTCCTAGGCCTTCATTGAAAATAAGAATTTGTTCTTTAACTGACTTGCCTCGTTAAATAAAAAAAATAATGGTGTCTGTTTCTAACATTAGGGCTGTTTTCTTGTTTTGTTTTCTTACCACGGTACTTACGAGTATAGCTGATACTGGTATCATCCCGGCCCTACAACTTACAGCTATTTTCACTCATATGTACAGTACATGTAGTCAAATAATTATGCATATATTCAACATTTCCTGATCAGGGTTTTTCAGATCCCCTAACAGTACAGTTTGCAGTTCTAGCTGAACACTGATATAAAAGAGAGCTACCTACCTTTTTTTTTACCACGACATCATGTCAGCTTGGGTTATCCAACCACATCCATTCCATAGTCTGGTGAGAGGTGGTGAGTCTGTAGTGCTGGTCCCCAGAGCTAGACAGAGGCAGCAGCCAGAGGGACCGGGCGGTCCCATCTACTGTGGCTCTCAGTGGGTCTACTGTGGGTCTAATGTGTGTCTCTATGGGTCTACTACGGGTCTCTATGGGTCTACTGTGGGTCTTCTGTGGCTCTCTATGGGTCTACTGTGGGTCTGATGTGGGTCTCTGTGGGTCTCTATAGGTGTACTTTGGCTCTCTATGGGTCTACTGTGGGTCGCAAGAGAAGTGACACAATTTCACCTGGGTAATATTTCCTGCAAACCTGGATTTCTTTCAGCTGAATAAGCAGGTTTAAAAATATATACTTCTGTGTATTAATTTTAAGAAAGGCATTGATGTTTATGGTTAGGTACACGTTGGAGCAACGACAGTCCTTTTTCGTGTATGCGCACCGCAAGGATTATATGCAACGCAGGACACGCTAGACAAACTAGTAATATCATCAACCATGTGTTGTTATAACTAGTGATTATGATTGATTAAGTTTAATGCTAGCTAGCAACTTACCTTGGCTTCTTACTGTATTCGCGTAACAGGCGGGCTCCTCGTGAGGCAGGTGGTTAGAGCGTTGAACGAGTTAACCGTAAGTTTGCAAGATTGAATCCCTGAGCTGACAAGGTAAAAATCTGTCGTTCTGCTCCTGAACAAGGCAGTTAACCCACCGTTCCTAGGCCGTCATTGAAAATAAGAATGTGTTCTTAACTGACTTGCCTAGTTAAATAAAGATTAAATAAAGGTGTAATAAAAAAGTAAAAAATCGGCAAAATCAGCATCCAAAATGACAGATTTCCGATTGTTATGAAAACTTGACATCGGCCCTAATTAATCGTCCATTCCGATTAATCGGTCGATCTCTAGTCTCTATAGGTGTACTGTGGGTCTGCTGTGACTCTCCATGGGTCTACTGTGGCTCTCTATGTGTCTACTGTGGGTCTCTGTGGGTCTACTGTGATCTCTATGGGTCTACTGTGGGTCTACTGTGGGTCTACTGTGATCTCTATGGGTCTACTGTGGGTCTGCTGTGGGTCTACTGGGTCTCTGTGGGTCTCCTGTGGGTCTACTGTGGGTCTACTGTGATCTCTATGGATCTACTGTGGGTCTGCTGTGGCTCTCTATGGGTCTACTGTGGCTCTCTATGGGTCTACAGTGGTTCTCTATCGGTCTCAATGTGTCTGCTGTGGGTCTCTGTGGCTCTCTATGGGTCTACTGTGGGTCTGCAGTGGCTATCTGTAGGTCTACTGTGATATTTATGGGCCTCTGTGGGACTGTTGTGGCTCTCCATGGGTCTACTGTGGCTCTCTATGGGTCTACTGTGGGTCTGATGTGTGTCTCAGTGGGTCTTCTGTGGGTCTCTATAGGTGTACTGTGGGTCTGTTGTGACTCTCTATGGGTCCACTGTGGGTCTCTATGGGTCTACTGTGGCTCTGTTGTTGGTCTCTGTGGCTCAATGGGTCTACTGTGGGTCTACTGTAGTTCTCTATGGGTCTACTGTAGTTCTCTATGGGTCTACTGTGGCTCTGTTGTTGGTCTCTGTGGGTCTACTGTGGCTCTCTGTGGGTCTCCTGTGGGTCTATTGTGATCTCTATGGGTCTACTGTGGCTCTCTATGGGTCTACAGTGGTTCTCTATCAGTCTCAGTGTGTCTGCTGTGGGTCTCTGGCTCTCTATGCGTCTACTGCGGGTCTCTATGGGTATACTGTGGATCTCAGTGGGTCTACTGTGGCTCCGCTGTGGGTCTACTGTGGCTCTCTATGGGTCTACTGTGGGTCTCTATGGGTTTACTGTGGGTCTACTGTGGGTCTCTATGGGTTTACTGTGGGTCTTCTGTGGTTCTCTATGGGTCTAATGTGGCTCTCTATGGGTATACTGTGGATCTCAGTGGGTCTACTGTGGCTCTGCTGTGGGTCTCTATGGGTCTACTGTGGGTCTCTATGCGTCTACTGTGGCTCTCTATGGGTCTACTGTGGTCTCTATGGGTTTACTGTGGGTCTTCTGTGGTTCTCTGGGTCTAATGTGGGTCTCTATGGGGATACTGTGGATCTCAGTGGGTCTACTGTGGCTCTACTGTGGGTCTCTATGGGTCTACTGTGGGTCTCTATGGGTCTACTGTGGGTTTACTGTGGCTCTCTATGGGTCTACTGTGGCTCTCTATGGGTCTACTGTGGGTTTACTGTGGCTCTCTATGGGTCTACTGTGGCTCTCTATGGGTCTACTGTGGGTTTCCTGTGGCTCTCTATGGGTCTACTGTGGGTCTCTATGGGTCTACTGTGGCTCTCTATGGGTCTACTGTGGCTCTCTATGGGTTTCCTGTGGGTCTACTGTGGGTCTCTATGGGTGTCTATGGGTCTACTGTGGGTCTACTGTGGGTATCTATGGGTCTACTGTGGGTCTCTATGGGTCTACTGTGGGTCTCTATGGGTCTATTGTGGGTCTCTATGGGTCTACTGTGGGTCTCTATGGGTCTACTGTGGGTTTACTGTGGCTCTCTATGGGTCTACTGTGGCTCTCTATGGGTCTACTGTGGCTCTCTATGGGTTTCCTATGGGTCTACTGTGGGTCTCTATGGGTCTACTGTGGGTCTCTATGGGTCTACTGTGGGTCTCTATGGGTCTACTGTGGGTCTATATGGCTAGGGAGTGATGGACGATGCTGGGGGAGAACAGTGGTGCATTACAGTTGTCCAGCAGGACTAGCAGACAAGAGGAAAGAGAGAGAGTAAAACTTGTGGGGAAGAGCATGACAGGAAATCTGGACGACTGTAGGACAGAGATAGGGTCACATCTTCAGCCTTTATCAAAGAGGAAAGCAGATTTCACAGCTGATGGAAGGCCGTGGCAGCAGCCCCAGGTCGCAGGGGTGCTGAGTTTGTTGTGAGGTACTGTAGCTATCCACACACAGCCTGCTGCTGCTACAGGAACCTGTTAACAGGCACATACTCCTCTGGTTAGACACTCCAACCAAAGTTGTACTTCATGCTTTATCGGTGTTAGATGATCACACTAGGTCTAAATGTCCGTCCCTTTTTCCTCATGTATATATGTATATTGTCTTCAAAGAAAGAAAAATAAGTGGTACGTCAATCACGGAATACGTTGAACTGAATTCAGGTTCTCAGTGCATTGTATCAACCATAGAAATATAATGTTCTTTCATTAAAGTCATTTATCCCAGAAGGACTCAGGGACTGAAGTGTAAACAAAGTAATTGCCTTGGGTTGGAGTATTGTATAGTGTGTGAAGGGAGAGAAGAGAGAGAGAGGGAGAGGTCACATAGAGAGAGAGGGAGAGGCAGAGGGCAAAGAGAGAGTGAGAGAGAGAGAGAGAGGGAGAGGGCCCAGAGAGAGAGAGGGAGAGGCAGAGGGCAAAGAGAGAGTGAGAGAGAGAGAGAGAGAGGAGAGAGGGCCCAGAGAGAAAGGCCGAGGGCCCAGAGAGAGAGAGGGGGAGGGAGAGGGCCCAGAGAGAGAGACCAGAGAGAGAGAGAGAGAGAGAGAGAGAGAGAGAGAGAAATCATTGAGCGAGAGCCCAGACAGAAATAGAAAGTGAGCTGCCCAAAGCTGCAACCCCAGCTTGTCAGTACCCTGTTTGGTTGTGTTCTGTTCTTCCCAGGGTTGGGCAAGTTTCTCCTCTCTGACTGATGGAGCTGCCAGCGCTCAGCCTCATCCTTCACTTCTCTCACTTCTTCCCCTGATCAATCAGACTATTAAGCTCCAATTACATCAGCCAGCCCCGCCACACAACCAGGTGAGCGACAAGCACATTCAGCCAGCCCAGCCCAGACACGCACGGCCCAACCAGCCAACACTCCCAAATTAACCCAAATGAATAGTGACACTGAGACATAAATGTCTGCAATCGAGGGCTTAATGACATGTCTGTGTCGAAGCTATTGAGTAGCAGGTGTCTTAAAAGTAGTAATTACACAAAGCGGGACAGGATGTGAAAAAAGGCCCACGGCTGGGCCAGAGTAGGCCCCAGTGTTGTGGTTAGCTGGGTTCTGTCTCTAGGTGTTGATAATTGATTCAGGCTAATAATAAGCTGCGGATTTGGAGGCCTGTCTGTTCTAGATGCGTGTTACTGAGGCTGGAGCCTCCTGCTCTATGCTCATAATGCTCATTATAAAGGTCTATTGTAAGGCCTGGTTTCAGTGACTGCTGATCTTTTTACTTTAGCCCTCAGTCGGTATTGATACAAAGATATTTAGGACAGTATACGTATTGAGGGCAACCCCTAAAACAGACAGAAAACATGGTATGTTTCTACAACAGGAGGCAGGTGAATTTATATCATTATTGGTCATATCCTGGGAACACTACATTTGTTATTGTTGTTCCTTATATATCAGAAGGAAAGAGACAATGTTTTTGTATATTGTAGGCTATATTGTCTGTAACATTTGCTCCGATGTGATGTGTTTCTGAGTGGAGAGACAGGAAGCCACATCGGGGAAGCAGCTGGCAGTGGAAATGTTGTCGCATGTGAAGCAAAGGGCATAGACAAATCCTGTGTCATGTTCTTAACAATAATGTGTGTTCACATTAAGATATTAAGACATTGTTTTAGTTTCAATCTACATTTCTGTCATGGATTTTGTGGGAAATATGTGTATTATATACTGCAACCATGTGATTGAGGCTAGCTGCTACAGTATTCTTTATCGTATGTAGTATTATGTGTGTTTTCTGAGAAGAGTAGACTCTCCTTTTGGTTGTGAACAGAGAGTCTTACCTAGAGAGTGGAGACAAAAAGGGAAATGACAAGATACTGTCCTAATTTGCACCTGGGAGAGAGGTGGTGTCTGTCAGGCCCAGGAGGGTTTTTATAGTGTCATTTAGAACAGGGTGAGAAATGAGGTCCTGCCGTCCATGCTCCAAAAAAAGCACCCAAAAATTATTCAAGCCATCACTCAGACATTTATCTCCTCCCGGTTCCCACCCTCTCCCGTCAATATGTTTATTGTTAGCTACCCCCTAAACTTGAACAAGTGGTGGCGCGGATTTTTCTGCTCCGAAATTATATTTTTCTTCTTGTCATTGCTTCATTAATCAAGAGAAGGCATTCTGAAAAATGTTTTGTTTTGGAGGCTGCAATCTATTTTTTGTGTGTGTGTGTGTTGTTGTTAATCTGCGCCCGTGGCAGGTTTCCCCTTCGAAACGCAGCGCTAAGCAGCGGTATCGCAGGCCTATTGTTGTAGCCTCTGTCATAGCAAGGAGAGCCTGATGCAGGCCTGGGCGAGCCTGATAAGGAAAGAGGATTCAACATGGCTGGAAAGGAGAATCAGTGGGACTTGAGAGTGGAGTACGGATGGGGCAGACGCGCACACAGACGTCCGCGCGCATGCGGGTGTGCGCCCACACACATGTACTCGCGTGCACACAAACGCATACACACACTCACACGTAGGCATGAACACACATGCAAGCACACAAATCATCATCATCATCACACTGGCACATGCCCAGGCAATTATTTACAGTACAACATCCAATTACATATGCAAGAAGACACCCCATGAGATAGTAGTTACAGTACACCACCTCTCTGCTACTGCTTACTGGCAACACACTGACTGCCACAGCACCATACAGCACACTAAGAAGTAACCAAAAAACAACAATGTATTTGATTTCTTGTATTTTGTATATAAAGTCGACCTATCCTTTCTGTCTGAAAGTAATACCCTCTTGGATGTGGTTGGTAAAACCAGACAATTATCTGCACTAACCGGATTTGAATTTCTATGTTGGACACACAAATAATTTTGGCACAAAGAATGTGGCTCCATCTAATGAAATAATGGCCCCAAATTTTAGGCTGGGAACCAATTTGTGATTGCATGCATCAATTATTTCTTGGGCTTAAACCAATATTAAGACTGGGGTCTCTTCAGATGGGTAAAATGGTAATTATCTGGCGGTCTCTCTGACATTCACTGCGCCCCACATTTCTATCAACACTGTTATTGACCAGCACACACATTAAAGAGTTCACGTTATACCGCATTATTTTGATAAAGAAAACACATATTCCTCTGAATTCATCCCTCTCTCAGTCTAAACCATCAGCTCGATGACAAAGATCTGACAACAACGCTTGGTTAGGCATACTTGTGAGTCGAATGGAGACTAGGGTTATGACCTGTGTCAGAGGGGGGTGTCCAGGCCCCGGGGCCATTGTTTGGTGTCTTTCTAAGCTCCTTTCTATGGCTCCTCTCTCTGTGCTCTGCTGGGATCCATCCTGTGGCCATGCCGCCATGCCGTGGTGTATTAGCTGTGAAGGGCTCAGTGCTGCTCAGTGCTACTGGGGTTGGGGCTGTTGGGGCTGAGCTCCACTGTTTGAGATAATGCATGGTTGACTTGATCTACAAGTGAACCTGACATTCTCCTGTCCTTACATCACCACAAACAGATATGGCTGGTCCCCAGATAAGGAAGGCAGAATTCACTGACTTGCTTTGTGCCTTGCAGCCCTGCTGTGATGGCTACATAGTTTGCTCAATCTCACTATACATACAGGGAATGGATCTGTACACTAAATGTTACAGTGAGAACGGACGCTTTTTATGTTGAGTTGGGGCTTCAAATAGATATGCCAATTGAGAGAGAGAGAACATACACTGAGTGTACAAAACATTAGGAACAGCTCTTTCCATGGCATAAACTGACCAGGTGTTAAATCTACTTCACTTGTTAAATCTACTTCAATCAGTGTAGATGAAGGGGAGGAGACAGGTTAAAGAAGGATTTTTAAGCCTTGAGACAATATAGTTTGTGTGTGTGTGTGCAATTCAGAATGGGAATGGACAAGACAGAACATTTAAGTGCCTTTGAACGGGGTATGGTCGCACCGGTTTGAGTGTGTCAAGAACTGCAACGCTGCTGGATTTTTCATGCTCAACAGTTTCCCGTGTGTATCAAGAATGATCCACCACCCAAATGACATCCAGCCACCTTGATACAACTGTTTCAAGCATTGGAGTCAACATGGGCCAGTATCCCTGTGCAACGCTTTCGACACCTTGTAGTGTCGACAAATTGAGGATGTTCTGAGGGCAATAGGGGGTGCAACTCAATATTAGGAAGGTGTTCTTAATGTTTTGTGCAGTCTGTGTATAACATTAAGTACAGAAGTGTAGAATGCTTATGCTCCTCAATAAACATAAACATAACAATAAACATAATCGTCAATAAACATAATTCGACACCTGCTATAAACATGAACATTCAGGACCATTTGATTAATTCGGCAAGATATATTGCATACTGTAAAAGAAGGAAATGTGTGAAATTTTAACTTGATCTAAATCATTTGAAGCGAGGTACACTGTGTCTACAACACATCATAACCCAACAAGTACCCAATCTAGCGGAAACATTCATTGACATTCCTAAACCTTAGAGGAAAGTCATAGTGTGTAACTTAGAAAAGTCAATGTGAGCGTCTATGTCAAACGAAAGAGTAGATATCCATTAACATACACAACAGACCTCCATTGCAGTTGGAGGGAAAACAGAAAAGTGAAAAGAAGTCGAGTGGTGCCAGCTGCTTTGCCATCTGTCTCTGTCATGGCAGTACTTGTGATATGTTGAAACAACTTCCCTGAGAAGTGCTCCAGATAATCTGTGATTGTTTCCATTTGCAAACTCCTGATAGTATTGTACATTACAGTGGGGACTAAAGTTATTTATGGTGCTGGTTAAAGTTTTAGAGTACTGACCATCATTCCCTTCAGCAGTAACACACACACACACACACACACACACACACACACACACACACACACACACACACACACACACACACACACACACACACACACACACACACACACACACACTTACACAACACACACACACTCTGTCTCGTCTATAATTACCTAAAACATATGTTACAGTGCTTCATCATCCTTATCATTATGTTATCAGTATTGTGAAGAACTTTCAGTCCTAGACAAATATGTTGCTCATCCCACTAGAATGCATCATTACGTGCAGGCCGCATGGTCTGCTGGTCTACAGTAGGTACATGTATGCAACCCTGGAGACCGGGGTTCAATCCCCGTCTTCCCACTTTGTCTCCTCTTAATCTGTCTTCCCCGCCGTTTCTAATCTGTCTGAATAAAGCAAAAATGCCTAAGTAAGATATCTTTAAGAAAGCATCATAACATGTAGGCTGCTTGATGTTTTCAGGACCCTTTGATGCCATGCCACTGATGACATCCATTATTTATAGCATGCTGCCACCACATCACATCTCCCCACACGTAAACCAGGCCACTCTAAGACCCACTCTGAAATTGCACTTTATTCCCTATATAGTGCACTACATGGGCCCTAGTGAAAAGTAGTGCACTATATAGGGAATGAATAGGGTGCCAGTTAGGATGCAGACTAAGTCTCTACGTGGGGTTGGCCTAGGCTGGGCTGCTGCGTTCTCTTTGCTCTTGGTTGCGCTGGTGGAGGAGTCGAGGAACACAGTGGAGGCTTTGCTTGCTTCACCTCCTCCAGCGAAGGCGAGTCCCTGCTGCCGGCCTCCAGCCCCCCAGTACTCCAGCCCCCCAGCCTTGCTAGCCTGGCTCGGGGGCCACCAAAGCCCAAAGACAAAACCCTGTCAAATGACTCCAGATGGATGAACGGCAGAAAATGAAAGTATTCCGTGAAGAATGCTGATTTGGTCGGTGGTCACATGGGGCTTCTATCAGCGGAGGCTTTGAGATAAAGAACCCAGATAAGACCAGAGGAGAGGAGGCCTGGACAGTGTCGGCTTCACCGGCCTGGTGGTCCAGCACATAGCAGTGTGTGTGGGTGTTTGTATGTGTCTGTGCGAATGTGTGTTTGTGTGTGTGTGTGTGTTTATGAGGCTGTCAAAACAGGAATATTACACCACAGGGTCGTCAGGAAACTAATTGGGTAACAAAGACCATTTCCCGTCCTGGAACCCCATCTTTTAACAGTCCGTGTGCTGAGACTGTGATAAGGGAGTTCACGTCTAATACATTTAGTGGGGGCAAGTTCACCATCTTTATCTTATTTACTTACGTCAGTGTAAATATGGCCGGTCTTTAAAGGGGATTTATTAAGACCCCCGTTTCTCTAAAGTGCACGCGAGAATCAAACTGTTTCTGTGTCATAGGTATACAATCAAATGATTATGCAAATATCAGTAGGTAAGGATTTTTCCGCGGTTCGGGGATGGCCAAGAGGGTTGTGCAAAACAGCTTCCTGAAATATAATGCCACGTAGATGCTTTTTTTTATTGCATCGTGATTTCTGACTTCACAGAGAAGAAATAAGAGTTCAAAGGAACGTATTAAAATCCAAGGCTGTACCTTAAACCTCAATGCCCCTTTATCTGGGCTTTTATACCTTAAACCTCAATGCCCCTTTATCTGGGCTTTTATACCTTAAAGGGGAATTGAGGTTTATCCGGGCTTTTATACCTTAAACCTCAATGCCCCTTTATCTGGGCTTTTATACCTTAAAGGGGAATTGAGGTTTATCCGGGCTTTTATACCTTAAACCTCAATGCCCCTTTATCTGGGCTTTTATACCTTAAACCTCAATGCCCCTTTATCTGGGCTTTTATACCTTAAACCTCAATGCCCCTTTATCTGGGCTTTTATACCTTAAACCTCAATGCCCCTTTATCTGGGCTTTATACCTTAAACCTCAATGCCCCTTTATCTGGGCTTTTATACCTTAAACCTCAATGCCCCTTTATCTGGGCTTTTATACCTTAAACCTCAATGCCCCTTTATCTGGGCTTTTATACCTTAAACCTCAATGCCCCTTTATCTGGGCTTTTATACCTTAAAGGGGAATTGAGGTTTATCCGGGCTTTTATACCTTAAACCTCAATGCCCCTTTATCTGGGCTTTTATACCTTAAAGGGGAATTGAGGTTTATCCGGGCTTTTATACCTTAAACCTCAATGCCCCTTTATCTGGGCTTTTATACCTTAAACCTCAATGCCCCTTTATCTGGGCTTTTATACCTTAAACCTCAATGCCCCTTTATCTGGGCTTTTATACCTTAAACCTCAATGCCCCTTTATCTGGGCTTTTATACCTTAAACCTCAATGCCCCTTTATCTGGGCTTTTATACCTTAAACCTCAATGCCCCTTTATCTGGGCTTTTATACCTTAAACCTCAATGCCCCTTTATCTGGGCTTTTATACCTTAAACCTCAATGCCCCTTTATCTGGGCTTTTATACCTTAAACCTCAATGCCCCTTTATCTGGGCTTTTATACCTTAAACCTCAATGCCCCTTTATCTGGGCTTTTATACCTTAAACCTCAATGCCCCTTTATCTGGGCTTTATACCTTAAACCTCAATGCCCCTTTATCTGGGCTTTTATACCTTAAACCTCAATGCCCCTTTATCTGGGCTTTTATACCTTAAACCTCAATGCCCCTTTATCTGGGCTTTTATACCTTAAACCTCAATGCCCCTTTATCTGGGCTTTTATACCTTAAACCTCAATGCCCCTTTATCTGGGCTTTTATACCTTAAACCTCAATGCCCCTTTATCTGGGCTTTTATACCTTAAACCTCAATGCCCCTTTATCTGGGCTTTTATACCTTAAACCTCAATGCCCCTTTATCTGGGCTTTTAACCTCCTCAATGCCCCTTTATCTGGGCTTTACCTAAACCTAATGCCTTTAAACCTCAATGCCCCTTTATCTGGGCTTTATACCTTAAACCTCAATGCCCCTTTATCTGGGCTTTTATACCTTAAACCTCAATGCCCCTTTATCTGGGCTTTTATACCTTAAACCTCAATGCCCCTTTATCTGGCTTTTATACCTTAAACCTCAATGCCCCTTTATCTGGGCTTTATACCTTAAACCTCAATGCCCCTTTATCTGGGCTTTTATACCTTAAACCTCAATGCCCCTTTATCTGGGCTTTTATACCTTAAACCTCAATGCCCCTTTATCTGGGCTTTAATATCTGGGCTTTTTAAAAACCTCAATGCCCCTTTATCTGGGCTTTTTTATACCTTAAACCTCAATGCCCCTTTATCTGGGCTTTTATACCTTAAACCTCAATGCCCCTTTATCTGGGCTTTTATACCTTAAACCTCAATGCCCCTTTATCTGGGCTTTTATACCTTAAACCTCAATGCCCCTTTATCTGGGCTTTTATACCTTAAACCTCAATGCCCCTTTATCTGGGCTTTATACCTTAAACCTCAATGCCCCTTTATCTGGGCTTTATACCTTAAACCTCAATGCCCCTTTATCTGGGCTTTTATACCTTAAACCTCAATGCCCCTTTATCTGGGCTTTTATACCTTAAACCTCAATGCCCCTTTATCTGGGCTTTTAACCTCAATGCCCCTTTATCTGGGCTTTTATACCTTAAACCTCAATGCCCCTTTATCTGGGCTTTTATACTTAAACCTCAATGCCCCTTTATCTGGGCTTTTATACCTTAAACCTCAATGCCCCTTTATCTGGGCTTTTATACCTTAAACCTCAATGCCCCTTTATCTGGGCTTTTATACCTTAAACCTCAATGCCCCTTTATCTGGGCTTTATACCTTAAACCTCAATGCCCCTTTATCTGGGCTTTTATACCTTAAACCTCAATGCCCCTTTATCTGGGCTTTTATACCTTAAACCTCAATGCCCCTTTATCTGGGCTTTTATACCTTAAACCTCAATGCCCCTTTATCTGGGCTTTTATACCTTAAACCTCAATGCCCCTTTATCTGGGCTTTTATACCTTAAACCTCAATGCCCCTTTATCTGGGCTTTTATACCTTAAACCTCAATGCCCCTTTATCTGGGCTTTTATACCTTAAACCTCAATGCCCCTTTATCTGGGCTTTTCTGGGCTTTTATACCTTAAACCTCAATGCCCCTTTATCTGGGCTTTTATACCTTAAACCTCAATGCCCCTTTATCTGGGCTTTTATACCTTAAACCTCAATGCCCCTTTATCTGGGCTTTTATACCTTAAACCTCAATGCCCCTTTATCTGGGCTTTTATACCTTAAACCTCAATGCCCCTTTATCTGGGCTTTTATACCTTAAACCTCAATGCCCCTTTATCTGGGCTTTTATACCTTAAACCTCAATGCCCCTTTATCTAGGCTTTTATACCTTAAACCTCAATGCCCCTTTATCTGGGCTTTTATACCTTAAACCTCAATGCCCCTTTATCTTTTTATCTGGGCTTTTCTGGGCTTTTATACCTTAAACCTCAATGCCCCTTTATCTGGGCTTTTATACCTTAAACCTCAATGCCCCTTTATCTGGGCTTTTATACCTTAAACCTCAATGCCCCTTTATCTGGGCTTTTATACCTTAAACCTCAATGCCCCTTTATCTGGGCTTTTATACCTTAAACCTCAATGCCCCTTTATCTGGGCTTTTATACCTTAAACCTCAATGCCCCTTTATCTGGGCTTTTATACCTTAAACCTCAATGCCCCTTTATCTGGGCTTTTATACCTTAAAGGGGAATTGAGGTTTATCCGGGCTTTTATACCTTAAAGGGGCATTGAGGTTTATCCAGGCTTTATTCAAGCATCATCTTGCCTTGAATGTGATTGTTTGTCTTCACTGACTTATGACTGCTCCTAGGTCTGTGTTTATGTGTGGAGGGATAGCTTGTGACCTTAATGGCTGATAGACTTTGTCTCTTCATGTCGTCTTTGAAGAATGGCCCCTCCGTGTGTTTATTCCTGTGTGTTTAAAGTGGAGCTGTCCGGAGTATGAGCCACCTGGCTGGTTCAGTGACCCTGGGGGAACAGTAATGTACCATACAGGTGAACACATCGCTGGCTGTCGCTTCTCTATTATGTGCTCACATAGTTTCTCATGGCTCCAGGAGCCGAGCCCTAAGTTACATGCAAAGATCAAACAAGTCCCCAATTGAATTCAAATAGCGAGAACTGAGGCGTTCAGTGTTATTTCTCTGACCGAAGCCAAACAGAAGAAAGACGTGCATGTACAGGATGTGTACCTCCTAGTCATTATTAAGTAGTGAAGCGTGCATTACAAATTCTACTTTCTCTTTCTTTCTTCCCTACTTCAAAAAATGATACATAGGCTACACATTATATTCTGTATCTGCAACTTGCAGTTCATGGATTAACATGAATTTGAATGAAACGTCCACTTCAGCCAAACAACTGGTTGGCGAACAGGGACAATAGACCAGAACATGTCAAAGGCCCGTAGTTTGTCTGTTGCATTAAGGAGGAGATGATCATAAGATATTAAAGAGAGAGAGAGAGAGAGAGACAGAGACACAGAGAGAGAGAGAGACAGAGAGACAGAGAGAGAGAGAGGGGGGACTTGTCTGGAGGACTGGTAGATCTTTCACTACACTGGATGAGTTTGGAGTTGGAGCAGCTCTTACTGCCTGGAGGTTTGGGAGAATTGGAAGATGCTTGAAACTCAATTGCTTTCCCTCACTCACTCCTTTTTTTCTGACTGTCTTTCTCTGCCTTCCTGTCTTACTCCATATGTGGCTTTAGGTATGTCGTATTGTAATGATCAATCAACATACACTCAATGTGGTATTTAAGACCCACGGTCACTTATTGTCCATATGTGGTTACAATCAGGAACAGATACATTCAAATAAGTAAGAACAGATAGGATGTCACTTAAATGATCAAATACTGTATGTATATTTCCCATGGCTGCCATGATCTACAAACTAAAGGCACAGCAATGGGTAGCTGCCATTATAGCAACAACAACTAAAGGCAGAGTGATTGGTGTCCTTTTAAAGATTGCAGGAACAGCAGTGACTCTCAATTTAATCGATTTAAAAGGAAAAGTCAATTTAACAAAGTTGAAAAGAGAAAGATGTGGGGAAGGGGGGTGGTAGAAAAGAAAAAAGCATTCTTTTGCACTCAAGCAGTAAACTAACTGCAGCACAGAGCGAGCGCAGGGAGGGAGAAGATTTCTGCCGAATTATCTCCCACCTCACATTTGCTCTTAGGCAAGCAGTTTAAAAGCCAAGCGATTGAGCCAGTGATCCAATTTGAAATGCAGAAATGATTAGAGCAGCTTGCCTCATTTCATATCGAAATGCTCTGATTTATGACAGGGCAGCAGCCAAGATCTATCTCTAAAGGGAATTAGTGTCGAATTTTTGCATATTTCTGTTATTTAGTCTCCCAATAGCAGATGCTGCTGTAGGGAGAGAGAGAGAAAAAGAAAGCTACATGAAGGTACTGTATATTTTTATTTGGGCAGATGTAACTATACTACCGTTAAAAGATGGAGAGAATGGCTTGAAATGAGACCTGAGAAATGGATGCATTGGAAGCATTTCCCAGTTAATTTGGGATGTTGACAGATAATCATCTTTTTTTAGGGTTAAATTAAAGGAAAATATACATAAATATCCATATTCTGAATATAAGCTTTTTATACATGCATAGAAACTTGGAGATGGATTGAAAGAGAAAGTGTTTTGGCCATTTATTCGACAGAAAGACCCTGGCAAGTCATCTGTCCTTGAGGCTAAAGAAATATTAATACGGGAATGAGATAACGAGGGCTAGAGGAAAATCTCCTCTAATGAAATTTCCAGTTGACCACATGCAATTTGTTTCATCGTGGTGAACAACTAATTGCAATGGACGTTATCAAGGTGTGTGCTGTAGTATGCTGTAAACAGGTGCAAATCCTTTATCCCTATATACCTCCACCGCAGTAACATATCATATAGAAACCTGACATAACACATCCAGAAGCTTTTCTGCCCTTCTTTTTTCATATAAAGGGCTAACCCCTTATATGGACATGACACATCAAAACTATTAGTGGCATGTTGTTAAAAATATGAACGCTTGGGCCAAGCGCTGTGTGTGGGAGTGAAAAACACAGAGAGATGAACTGAAGGAAAGGAACCTGCTGCTTCTTCTACTATTTACAGTGTTTTTCACTGAATAAAAAAAACAAATTTTATACTGGACTTAAGGACTAGTTTCATTTAAGAAACGGAATAAATATTATTGAAAAATAAAAAAATGAATTTTGTATTTTCGAAGTAAAATGCTATAAATAAATATTTGCATTTGTATTATGATTAAGAACACATTTAGTCTTTCATACTGTATGTGTTTTTCATATCCATGGCTACTGGATATACAGTGGACCTTTTAAGCAAAACAACAAGTAGAAAGTACTGTAAAGATGCTCAGACTAAAACTGGGTTTGATTTCTCTACAGTTGGGGATCAGGACTGATACAGTACTACATTTGTGACCTTGGTAGAAAAAAAACGAAGGGAAAAAGATGAGGAAAGAATCATTCCCACCAAGGATTGATATCGATTTCCCCTGGCCTGACCGTGAAGCGGGTTAAGAGTTGCCCAGTGGTGGTGAAATGGTCAGTGGTGATATCATTAGCTTGTTTACACAGGAAACCAGTGAGTTAGGAGGAAGCTGAGTGTCAGAAGCCACTTTTTTCCTCACCTCCTTCAGCTGATCTGAGGATCATGGTATCAAGGAGGGATTAGTAGCGACTTGGGATTTGTGTGATTGGTTAATTTATTGCGGTGATGGCAGGTCTTTCATCTATGGCAACATTTAATCAGCCCAGCCACAGAGGCTATTACAGGTTAGCTCCTTTCTGGAGTCAGTCCGGCGCTGCCATCAACTCCATCACAATTCCCCTGAAAATTCCAAATTATCTGGAACAGGCTTTAGCTTCTCAGTAATAAAAATTAGAACAGATTCCTGATAGAAGCTTTTCCTCACACAGTGCCAATTATAAATAGCTAGGGCTCTGCCTTTGGAAGGAAGGAGGAAAAAATCCAACTATGAGAGATGTGCAATGGAACTTATCGCTCAGCCCCTGCTCTTCGCTCTGATCTAAATCCGTGTGGCTGAAAATTTATATTAGATTTTATCACAGAGGCCTAAGTCTAGAAAAATCAATGAAGGTTATCTTTTATGTTGCAGCAACTTGTGGAAATATTGATTTTCATTTTATAGCGACTTTGGAGCATCATTTTGTAATCACTTCCTCGCTGACTACACTGTTTTGGTAACTGTATCTTTTACACGTTGGTTGAACGGTAACAGGGCTCAGGAAAAAAACCTGGGAGAGTATTGAAACCACTGGAGTGAGGGAACAGGGTGGATAAACCACAACACACCATGAGGAGGAAGGGTGGATGGTTTTCAACACTTATCCATGACATTACTTTATAAAGTGACACATTTTGTCACATTTATTTTCCATCTAATTTACTGTAGCTACTTTAAATGTCCCTGTTTTATTTTATTGAAGAAAAAGCATTTAGGGACCGAGTTAATTGTCATACATTTTCAAATTTAATCATGACCATTGTTTAATTCTGATTGAATTAATACATCCACCTATTTTAATTTCTGGAAATCTTAATATTAATATTATAATATTATAATATTAATATTAATAGTCGTAATATTAGTCTGAATGAAACCGTATTGTATCTGGCTTTGGATTTTTAAAGCCGGTGGTGTTGATGTTGTAATATCCAATAGGGGTCAGTATTATTTGCTGTTCTGAATACATTTATTCATGAGGAAGTGGAACAGGACAGAGTCACTGTTGTACGTCACATTCCTTAGTTGTGATTGGTAGTTAGAGAAAGGGGTATGTTTTTATTTTGTATACATCCCTCTTACTCCACTCTTTTTTTGTCTGAAGCTTTGACGACAAATGTACTGTATTTACTGTATAGGAAGAGGGCGTTCATTTAAGGCTAAAATGCTCCTCCCCTTGGTGACATCATTGTGTGTTATACCCAGAATACAGCTTCTCTGCATTCCTTTGTCTGAAATACTTCAGAGCCCCAACATAGTCATTATTTCGAGTAGTACATTTATATGAATGGCTCATTTAAATTTCAGCAAAATAAAAAATACAGCTATATGATAAATTGACCATTATTTTGATAAATGTATTCAGTTAATTTATTAATTTACAATTGGTTATGTTTAGTTTTATGAATAAATGATGTTATGATGATTTTGACAATGAATTGTTATATTAAGAAATCACATTGAGAAAAAAATGTCAAAAATGTAAATAATTCAAATTCAAATACAATAATAAAGGAAATGTGTTTTCTTTTCTCTCTTACAGTATTTTTAATGTTGAAAACTATACCCATATATTATTATTACTCTCTCCCTGGTGAGAGGCAGTGTAATATAGTGAATTCCCAGAAGGCCTTAGAGACTAGACAGACAGGAAGAGGGGAAGAAGAAGCCTCACACAGCTAAATCAGAGAGATGGCCCCCAGTCTGGAGATCTGACAAAGGGTTAATCCGATTCTCATTTTAGATAGTCGTCGTAGCAACAATCAGATCCGTCTCCTTTGCTCCTTTTGACAGGGTTGTAAGATTTACAGGTTCGCTGAAGATATACGACTTTATTGTCAGGCTAATTTGAGATGTGAAATAGAGGACGGCTTAAATGACAGAGGTCTCTCTCTGTTCCTCTGCCAGGGTGGGATAAGATACCTAAATATTAAGGAATGAGAAAATCAACAGACACAATGTGCTGTTCACTAGGTGTTTGATCCGTCTGACTGGCACAAGTCCACCATTGCTTCGAGCTGCTATGTCAGAACTAGAGTTGAGGTTTTCTTTTCATTTTATACGTATTGTTTCATTTGTGTGACAGACTGACTGAGATCAGAGCCCATATGCTGTCTGCACTTTAGTTATTGAATGTAGCCGACAGTATTTCTGTTTTCTCAGAAAGAGAGAGAGCCCTCTAATCCTCAGTCACTACTAACAAAATATTTCTGTGTGTGTGTGTGTGTGTGTGTGTGTGTGTGTGTGTGTGTGTGTGTGTCTAAACACTCCTTCACCTGCATGCGTAATAAATCAATCTTTTGTGTGTATCTGTGCCAATTCAGACCTTTAACGTGTGAAAGTGGCCATTGCATTTATCCTTGAAGGGTTGGTTGTTGCTGCCTTTCCAAAGAAATATCTGAAACACATAGTGACGACTTGTGCTTTTCTGTTGCATTAGGCAGATGGATGGTGTCTGATGGCAGCCTGTTTCAAATGGAAAAATAAATGAAGTGTCGAGAAGAGATGGCACCCCAGACCATTTTCTCTTCGCTAAACTATTTCTGTAACACCCTAATGAAGGAGGGCCTGGGGGTTAAAAAAGTAATGGCCTTGAAATACTGACATTTTGCCTGCTAGCAATAGGCTACTGTAACGGCTGCCCAAGAAAGATGCTTCTACCCGTTCCATGAGCACTGAAGATGTACTCTTGGCTTTCATTACCCTTTGTAAAAAAAAAGCCATTTAAAAAATAAAATAGAATAGAAAATCATATGAAAATAAATAGAAAGGCCTCTCCAATCTGACCGACCCCTCTCCATGTCTGGTTGTGAATACATTTAGCTGGGGCCACAGTATCTATCTCCCTGTTTTCCTTCCATACAAATAACTTAAAGCACCAACACTTGACCCGAGCCCAGAAGAAAAATGATGTTACACATTCAGAATAATTTGCCGGCATATTATAAGACGTAGCCTCAATCGCCCTTTGAAATAGATACTGATTCTTTAAATTCTTCCCTGGCTGTTTCAGGAAATAGTGAGATCCCAGCGATAGCGCAGCACAATGTGCCTAAAGTTCACTCCTGAACACTCGCCTCCTTCACTCTAAAAGTCATCGGCATTCTGGGCATCCGAGATCTTCTTAATCTGGGAGATCTGATACTGTATCATTGGGATCATAGGGACCAGGCGTTAGCAGCACTGTATGCCCCCTCCCTCTCTCCCACTACTCCAGCCCCCCCCAGACCATCTCAATTCCCAAATATTCTCATTGCGGGGAGAAGAAGAGGACCTACTAGCTTATAGAATGACCCTTTTTATGTCTTGCAGAGAAGAAGAGGAAGCATAACTTGGTGGCTATTATTAATTATTGTTTGTTTAATCACCAAAATAAGCAAATGATTAGTGTTTGTTATCTGTCCCTGTCCAGAAGATGAAGAGCTGTGTACCGGTGGTGCTCAGCGCGGGCCCCAGGTGGCTGCTGGATGTGACTTGGCAAGGAGCAGAAGACAACAAAAATAACTGTGTGGTGTACAGCAAAGGTAAGCTCAATCTCCAGACTGTTGTATACAGTCTGTTATCTCCCTAGCAACACCACAGCAGCCAAACACACGGTCTGACAGACAATTCCCCCACTTAAGTTCTGCTGTATGTCTGTCTCGTTGTCTTTCACTCGAATATATATCTTTTTTTTACATCCCTCTGAAGTCATTTAGTGTATCAACTCAAAAGTCTTGATTAGGAGTGGGAAAACAACATACAAGACACAAAGTCAGAGGTTTTCGATTTCACGAGGTAAATATATTCCTTCGCTTTTTGAACACAGTCTGAGGGAATTCCTCTCTGTTCACAAATCACAATTCCCCAAAATAATTATGTAGACGATAATCAGAAATTTGCTAATGGCATATCTCTCTTTTTATGTAATGTGGGGTTACTGGGTGTGACCGTAGAGGTTGTTAGTCTCGAATCACAGTGAAATAAAAATGAGGGATTTAGTTGCTGTCTGATACAGCTAGAATGCCCTTATTAGGCAAGCTCAAAATGGCTGCCCATCCATAGTTCATGATTGGGCTTAAGGTTACTGATTGTAAAATGCTAATACGGCACACTGACAGTAGCGTCTTCAGACTTCAGTCTTTATGAAAGCACTGTGCTGCTGACTGGCTGCTGCAGCCCATAATTGGGTCTTGACGGGTGTATCCAGAGACACACAGGCACATAAATAAGTAAATAAAGATGTTTGAATTCAAAAGGGATGCAAGAAGTGGTTTCTATTTATTCCGTTTTCAAAACGATTACCCTGTGACTAGACTCACGAAGGAGCTGAAATGGAGTTTCTTCCCCTCAAAGTGAATCAGAGCGGGAACTGGGATTTGCAGCCCGGATTTTCTTTCGGTCTCCCAATTCTCATCTACTAATCACTAGACTGCACTGGGGAGTTATCCTCTTAACCGGCTACTTAACTTTGTGCTCTTTATCACCAAATCATTAAAGTTTATGATAAGCTGTTAAAGGAGATTATGCACTTCTTTAAAAATCTCCTAATCTTTTTGCCAGGAGACTGAATATATGAAACAAAAAAGGGAGTAATAACAGGATTTGGTCTCGTTTTGTTAAGTCTGTCATTTCCCCTCGCCGTCTTCATAGTCATTATAGAAGACATCCCAGATGTAGTTGCAGTACTGCCATCATCTCACACAGACGGACGTTATGGATCTGTGATCACCTCTGTAGCATTGTCCTTCATATCCCCTTGTTCATAGCATCTAGTTGACCCTTATTCAATTAGAAAAGGAAGTGATGTGAAAGTCAGACCAAAAAGAGGAGTCCCCCAGTGAGAGCCGTTTGTGTTGTATTAGTATAGAGCTGCTAAACCTTTCTCCACAAGCACATGCCTGCCAAGCCATAATAGACGATACAGAGGGATAAAATGCAGAAAAATAGAATTAATTTCAATTTGGAAATAATTGTATAATATTTGTCACCTTACTGTGTGTAGTCATTTTGAGACAATAATTGCAGCTCTAAATCTTAGGCCGAGACAGAATCAGCATCCATCCAGTTTTTCTATTTCTATGGCCCCAGACAGACTCTGTCTAGTTATTCTATGTATATGGCCCCAGACAGAATCTGTCTAGTTATTCTATGTATGGGGCCCCAGACAGACTCTGTCTAGTTATTCTATGTATATGGCCCCAGACAGAATCTGTCTAGTTATTCTATGTATGTGGCCCCAGACAGAATCTGTCTAGTTATTCTATGTATGTGGCCCCAGACAGAATCTGTCTAGTTATTCTATGTATGTGGCCCCAGACAGAATCTGTCTAGTTATTCTATGTATGGGGCCCCAGACAGAATCTGTCTAGTTATTCTATGTATGGGGCCCTAGACAGAATCTGTCTAGTTATTCTATGAATGTGGCCCCAGACAGAATCTGTCTAGTTATTCTATGTATATGGCCCCAGACAGACTCTGTCTAGTTATTGCATGTGTGTGGCCACAGACAGAATCTGTCTAGTTTCTATGTATGTGGCCCCAGACAGAATCTGTCTAGTTTTCTATGTATGGGCCCCAGACAGAATCTGTCTAGTTATTCTATGTATGGGGCCCAAGACAGAATCTGTCTAGTTATTCTATGTATGTGGCCCCAGACATAATCTGTCTAGTTTCTATGTATGTGGCCCCAGACAGAATCTGTCTAGTTATTGTATAGAATCTATTTAGTTATTGTATTTCTATGGCCCCAGAGAGAATATCTGTTGTCATTGTACAACATCTATTTACTTATTCTATTTCTATGGCCCCAGAGAGAATCATTCTAGTTATTGTATTTCTATGGCCCCATGCAGACACCAGACAGTACAGAATGACTCAGTGATGACTCCCTCTCTACATGAAGCAGACACACAGACACACAGAGCCATAGGGCCTCAGTGTTTACATCTCTCCCCAAGTGTTGCTGTTTGTCTGTTTGTCTGTTTTGCGCTAAGAAAGGCAGTTGACTTATGGTAATCAGTGAACATCTCAATATACTGCATGTTCGTTGGTTCTCACTGAATATGGCTACTTGGCTCGTGTTCCAATCATCTTGGCTTTCTTGAGGAGTGCCTCAACTAGAGTTGGCACTGTGTTTCACCCTCCCATATCGTAGTTTATTGTTGATGATCTGAAAGTAAAATCTATTGTCAGTGTGCTAGGGCTACCACTGAATGTTCACGATCTTCAACCATTGACATTCTATGGGACAGAGAAAAAGAGAGAAATGATTCCCAATGGACTGATGCAGTCCAACAGTGTGTAATGTATAATACATGCTAGTTCACTGTGAACAGGAACTATGTGAGTTTGGTGGAATCCCCATTGGGCTGCCCCGGGCGTCCAGCAGAAAACACACTACCACGGTTACCACATATCTACTATTAGACATGGGATTTTGTTTTATACTGTCCTGTGTCCTGGTTCTACTAAATGTCCCTTTTTTAATGATTTGCCACTCACTGTCTCTATCATTTTGTGTTGTTGATATTGACCAACAACACACTGTATAATGAGACATTTCTAAACTAACATGTCTACTGAGAGTTTACCCTATCAACTACGGCTATATACTGTAGGTTATTATGTCTATGTGTCATATGGCCATAGTTTGTGTTAAATATATATTACTTTAAAATAAAGAATGTCTACCAATTCCCCCTTGAAGACGTGATAATATAAAAAGTGGAATAAACATAATATCTGTTTTTACCAGGCTGTCTTTCTATCAGTAGCACCAGAAACAGTAAGCATGCAGTGTTGTTTGTTTTACATTAGCCTCCCATGCAGACAGCCAGTATACTGTAGTGCCTCAGCACAGAGCACAGCAGTCAGCCATTACTAAAACTCTCAACCTGACTGCTGCACCAACTCATTATCGAGAAATCCACCTGGAACCTCCACAATGCTCTGCGCCACACATGGACAGTTTCTTTGAACCACTGACGTTTTCTAGAAACAGGCAGCGAGTCTGTGGAGTAATTACACGTTACAGTAACGCAGAGGGAGGGAGGGAATTGGTGGAGAATTGGTCGAGAGATAGTGAGGGAGCGACAGGGACAGGGAAAGAGGGAGAGCAAGTCAGAGAGGGAGGATATCAGTGGAGAATTGGTACATTTGATTAACAATATGGGAGTGTTTTATTAATTTAGAAAGGAATGCGTATTATTTAATTGCCTCATTTTTGGGGTGTTTTCATTATTCCACTATTGAATCAAAAGAGTGGCGTTCAGTAATTAAAACAAAAAGAAACAGAAAGAAGAAATGGGACAATATATAGAAATATAATTTCAGGGCCACTCCTATCCACAATGTCATGAAATACACTACCGCCATCATATAACACTGCTTTCAATTTATTTATTCTTATTTTTTGCCTTTTACAGAGAGAATAACTAAACATAATGTAGGCCTCCAAGACCGGACATTGAATCCACCAATCATTCTGCATGTTTTACAGTTCGTCAGATTTCTTGGTACCTACTGTCCACACATTACATGACATGTATATCATCATCACCAGTATGACAGTAAAGTCAGTATGGCTGTATTTAACTCAGAGCTCTCCTATTGTGCTCCACCATTATCACCTGATATCTGAGCCCGTAGAAACTCACCTGGGCTCTGTCTTGATATTATGTCCTATTATTCTAAGGTCACCTGAGTTTTTCTAACGTAAGCCTCTTAAGCGGACCACATTCAGATACAGCATGTCCAATATGTCTCTGGAGAAAGTCGGCCATTGTTGGAGCGGAAATTGACCAATGTACTAGAGCGTTTTGCATAAGCCCATACGGTGTAGAATTAGACTGTAACTCACTGCTGTGTCTTTCTGTCACTTCATGTTCACTAAGTCCTCGCCATCAGATCCCTTTTCTCACTCGTACGTTGTTCACACGCTCTTAGCCAGAGACCTCGGAGGTGAACTGGCGGGACATGGCTAGATATTTTTAGATTAATTTCTCATCAACTGAAACCTTAACTGCCATTCCACAGTACTTTTGAAATTGGATCTGATTTTTAAAATATTCTGTCCAAAACAAAATAGGGAGAATTCAGAATAAGAACATGCTTGGTTTTAGAAAGGGGGAAATATATCGTCAAATCTGTTTGGGACTGCGGGAGAGGAGAGAGAGTACTGTAACAGTTCAGATTGAATTGTTCATTTCAACCCTCCCCTTTAAAACGACTGAGGCAAATAGGAGGTGCTGAGGTTATTATCTGTTATCTGGGAACATGGGGAAATAGTGTGACTGAATAATAACTAAACAACTGACACAATGTCAAAATTGTATTATCAGTGTATTAAAACAAAATTGTACCCTAAAGGAGGCCCCACCACAGCTCAGAGCAGCAGAGTAATTATGTTTAATTAAAATACAACAGAGATCAACAGAATCGTTTTCATTAGGAAATTATTAATGATTCCGCGGCAACAATAATTGATTGCACTGAGCCAGGCGATAACTGCACGGTCAGGCTGGAGTGAGCGGAGTGCTCAGACTGTACCGTGGCTGTAGTGTAATATTAACTGACTGTGGCAGGCAGTGGTAGAGTATTGTACTGTAAGACTGAACTGGAGGCTGGTGATGGTAGTGAGCGGAGTGCTCAGACTGTACCGTGGCTGTAGTGTAATATTAACTGACTGTGGCAGGCAGTGGGTAGAGTATTGTACTGACTGAAGACTGGACTGGAGGCTGGTGATGGTAGGGGGGTAGAGTATTTTACTGGACTGTGCTCAGACTGTACCGTGGCTGTAGTGTAATATTAACTGACTGTGGCAGGCAGTGGTAGAGTATTGTACTGCAAGACTGGACTGGAGGCTGGTGATGGTAGGGAGCGGAGTGCTCAGACTGTACCGTGGCTGTAGTGTAATATTAACTGACTGTGGCAGGCA
Organism: Oncorhynchus tshawytscha; assembly: GCF_018296145.1. Lineage (NCBI taxonomy): Eukaryota > Metazoa > Chordata > Actinopteri > Salmoniformes > Salmonidae > Oncorhynchus > Oncorhynchus tshawytscha. Next base: position 17,067,332 of record NC_056451.1, read on the forward strand.
GGGGTAGAGTATTGTACTGTAAGACTGAACTGGAGGCTGGTGATGGTAGGGAGGGGGGTGCTAAGGACAGCAGACTTCATTATATAGAATGTGAGAAGCATCCTACACATCATGCGTAAGCACACAGACCGAAATGCACACACACACATGCACGCACACGCACGCACGCACGCACACACAAACACACACACACACACAACACACACACACGTTTGTTCTTGCTTCATTCGGCAGAGACAGTGAAAGACGTCAGCCCAGACTCTTCCTCCGAATGCCTTTTATGTGCATTGTTCCCTCACTGTTGGTGGAGGCAGACTGGCGGGCGGCTGGCCTCCCCCAGCAACACCACCACACACAGACACCAGACACCAGGCTCTGTCTGTCACAGCCCCACTCTCTGAACATCCACCACAAACAAACCACAATACACAGACGAGACAAGACATCACCCAAATTAGGATGTTTCCGCAAACTCTCATAAACCTAATTGTGACACACACAGAAAAGACAGAAGAAAACAACAAGTGAAAGTGATGGGCAGCACTGATGACAAACAGAAGAGAGGAGAGGCACGCTGTATGTGTTTCATCCATCACTCTCCCCAGTCAGGCACTATGTTGTCGTTGCAGTAGAGGACAACACAGACAGACGGCCGCGCGTCCTTGTATCAATGCCACTGAGGGTGTCGTGTCACGCTAATGAGCGTGTAGCCTAGCTGGCCGCTCTCCCTCCCTCCGTAGCAGGAGGGTTTTGACTCACTGTGCCATTCACTCTGCATATTTAAATGCCTTGTAAAGCTTAAGTAGACCCACTTTTCCATGTCAGGGCAGCGTTCAATCCTGCTGTGCCCATTAATTATGATACCATTGTGCTCCGGTGTGGCTAATAAGAGTGATGTATTGCACCCTTGTGGCATTATAATCATGTCTAGTGAAGTACCTGGACTGTCTGAGCACTAGGCTTCTCTTTAGAGCACTTGGGTAAAAAGAGGCAGCTCTTCTAGCCTACTCTCCTCTCCTGTCCAGGGTTGGTTAATGGGCTTGTTCTGGAGAGTGGGCTGTTGATTTAGCTTTAGTATAATTGTATAATCGATGATGAGAAATGCCTGTGTATCGATCTGGGGGAAGCAGATGGAGCTGTCTGTCTGTGAGCCCAGCAGGGATTTTAAAGCTCTCCCTGAAAGAGGTACCGGTCCTGAGGACAGGAGGAAACAGGGTGTGATTTTCAGACATAAAACAATTCCTTGGACATTAAAATAATTGTCTGCGAGGTTTTGATTAAGAGGATCACTGTTGCTTAGTTAAGGAGTCCATTCTATGTGTCTTTAAGAGCCTCAGCCCTGGCCTGCTTTTAGAACTGTTGTGCATGATTCACCTCTCCTTCCTGGCCGCTCGGCCTCGCCGCCCCCACCATGGCACAGCTGTCGTAAGTAGGTGTGAAAAGCATTGTCAATGTGCTTTAGGATAAAGCTCTGTGGTGGGATGCCATTGGTCACGATGAACCCCCACCCACCTTCAGCTGCAGCAGAGAGCGAGTGGAGGAGAGGGAGAGAGAGAGAGGCCTTCTCCGGGGTGCTTTTCATCTGCAGTAGGGGGTCAGAGAGAGAGATCAGTGGGGTGAATGAGTGTTTAGACACACACACACACACACACACAGTTAGAGCGAGGAAGAATAGCGAACTGCATGGACATCCTGCACATGGCAGAAGATGGGAAGAAAAACACTGATGGGCACTAGAATGAAGATACAGTATCACCTCTATCACCCTGGTCACAATATAATTACATTATAGGGTTCATTGCAGGGATTTCATTTGTCTCCTTCCACATTGTATATCTCTTCATAAATACAGTTTGGAAGAAAATATATCAGATTTTTTTCTGAAGAAATAAGCGGACACATTACAAAATAGTTTTGTGGGGTCGCTTCTGTGTTCGAGGAGGAGAACTTCCTGATAACCTTTATACATACCTCTGCAGCTAATCCATTTTATTGATTGCACATCCGGCTGTGCGAAAAAACATATCCCTGCAGTCTTTAGAGTGTGGTATCAGTAGGGTATCACTTTTTCTCATTGCACACCGCGCAGGAGCACACAGAGCTTGCTCCTCCATTGCTGGCTTATCTATGGGGTTTATGATGCTCTGGTCATGGGGTCTCAGCCATTCCACCCCTCTTAAACCCCAATGCCATATGGGTAAGGACAGGGGGACATACAGGTGTAGGAGGTGGGTCACTCAGCTCCATGAAGAGAGGAGGCTGGTAGTTTTGTGGCAGAAGTACGGTATGTATGGTGATGCTGAGGCTCATGCTTGTACCCCTCCCCCATCTCCTCCACCCTCCCCTACATCCCCCACCATTCCCCATCTACCCCACTCCGTCTTCCCATGCAACTCCTGGAGTGTCAGAGCTGAGGTGACCTCTGCCTGCCTAAAGGGAGGTCGCAGTGCTCCGTAGCGCTCTGTACCACTGGGTGACAGAGATGGGTCCCCTGGCCCCTCTGTGTGTGTGTGTGTGTGTGTGTGTGTGTGTGTGTGTGTGTGTGTGTGTGTGTGTGTGTGTGTGTGTGTGTGTGTGTGTGTGTGTGTGTGTGTGTGTGTGTGTGTGTGTGTGTGTGTGTGTGTGTGTGTGTGTGTGTGTGTGTGTGTGTGTTGTTTGTGCGTGTGTGTGCAGAGAGCAGACAGGCGTGCTGTAGGTACAGTAGTGTAGTGGAGAAGACGTGTGTGTCGACCGGGTCAGACAGGGCCATCCATTCTCTGAGCCCCTGGGAGAGGGAGGGAGGGAGGGAGAGAGAGGGAGAGAGACAAAGTGAGTGAGGGAGAGAGCAAGCGGGAGAAAGAAAGAAGGGAGAGAGAGAAAGAGGGAGAGTGAGAAAACATGGGAGAGCAAAAGAGAGGGAGAAAGCGAGAGAGAGAGAGAGAGCGTTGATACACTGCTTCTCTTACTCTATCAGACACTAGGTTGTGTTCCTCCATGCAGTGCATGCAGTCAGTGGAACACATCTGTCATCTGTCCCTGTACCACTTCAGCTACTACAGTTCCACCGGGGTTTGGAACACTTCTATTCAACCAACACTGTAATGTGAGCTGTAGATGTTGTCAAATGTGGTGAGTGTGACTCTCTCTTAGTGGACTTTACACAGGGAGTTATGAATATCAACATTTTTAGGGCAATGACTGACATGTTTTGCTGCCGTTGGTGCAGCAGTGTCCACAATGTAGAACGCATTTAGTATTGTACATGTAGTCTGTAGGATTTACCATAGACAAACTGGAAGCCATAAGGAGAGTGGTTGCAGACCACAATGGTTTGTTGTAGTAGGGGCAGCCACAGAGGTTTTTCAACAACATCACCCGGCCCATGGCAGCTACAGTGGACCTCCCATTCCTATCATTCCTAACACCCTGCTCTCCCTCCTGGTTCTGGTCGATGCCCTGGCCTTCCCTGCTAAGCTAAGCCTTCTCCATGGGTACTGCATATTGTTGAATAGTGTGCTGGTAATGCTGTGTTCCAATGCCATTTGGAGTCACTCTCTCTGTCCCCCAGCTCTCAGGGAGAAGGAATCCTCAACCCCAGCCTCATAGTCTACCCTATAATCTCCCAGCCTCCTCTCTGTTGTCGGGTACGGCGCCTGGTGCTCCCCGCTCTATCCCACAACCCCCTTCCAACCCCCTTCCTCCTCACATCCACCTCCACCATTTTAATCCCTTTGACCCAAACCCTCAGTGTTTCCCTGTATCAACAGCTCCTGAAGATTACATCCTTCCACCTCCTGTACTGTAGTGTGTGCTAGCTACGGTAGCTAGCCTAGCGCTACTGTATTACACCCAAGCCCAGCAGTACAAGTTTTCCACTAGCTACCACATGACAGCTAGTGCCTACAGGCAGTCTGCGGTTAAGTCTCTAATTAACCCACTCCAGAGTAGTATGTTATGCCACATTGCCACACTGGTCATTGCAATATAGTCACTCCGCCTATACAGTCTACCCACAGTCTAGCCGCAGTCTATACAGTCTACCCACAGTCTATACCGTTGACCTGCAGTCTATACAGTCTAGCCACAGTCTATACAGTCTAGCCGCAGTCTATACAGTCTACCCACAGTCTATACTGTTTACCTGCAGCCTATACTGTCTACCCACAGTCTACCCACAGTCTACCCACAGTCTATACAGTCTAGCCACAGTCTATACAGTCTAGCCACAGTCTATACAGTCTACCCACAGTCTACACAGTCTACCCACAGTCTACTCACAGTCTATACAGTCTACCCACAGTCTACCCACAGTCTAGCCACAGTCTATACAGTCTACCCACAGTCTACCCACAGTCTATACAGTCTACCCACAGTCTATACAGTCTACACACAGTCTATACAGTCTAGCCACAGTCTGTACAGTCTAGCCACAGTCTAAACAGTCTAGCCACAGTCTATACAGTCTAGCCACAGTCTATACAGTCTAGCCACAGTCTAAACAGTCTAGCCACAGTCTATACAGTCTAGCCACAGTCTATACAGTCTACCCACAGTCTATATAGTCTACCCACAGTCTATGCAGTCTACCCACAGTCTATACAGTCTACCCACAGTCTATACAGTCTACCCACAGTCTATACAGTCTAGCCAGTCTGTCCTGATACACCAGAGCTCACCCTGCAGAGAGAGTACAGCTCTACCTCTTTCATGTAGTGTTTCTGGTAATGAGTTTGGGCGTTATTGATGTGAACTTATGTGATCATTACATAAAGAACAACCATTTCTCTTTCCCTCGTTGGTTTTCCTGTGGGCCACATTAAATCAAGCCTCCGACCTACACTCTAGTTAAATTAAACACTATCAGCATGTTGCCCTCTCATATCTGAGAACAGCCCTTTATATAGCAAGGCCTGTAAATGGTGATTAGTGAGTGTTTTGATTAAATTCTACCACGTGTGTGTGATACTGTGGTGGAGGCCCTGTCAAACACACTCTCTCTTTGTCTCCATCTCTCCCTCTGTCTCCATCTCTCTCTCTCTCTCTCTCTGTCTGCCTCCATCTTTCCCTCTGTCTCCATCTCTCTCTCTGTCTCCATCTCTCTTGTCTGTCTCCATCTCTCTCTCTGTCTCCATCTCTCTCTCTCTGTCTCCATCTCTCCCTCTGTCTCCATCTCTCTCTCTGTCTCCATCTCTCCCTCTGTCTCCATCATCTCTCCCTCTGTCTCCATCTCTCTCCCTCTGTCTCCATCTCTCTCTCTGTCTCCATCTCTCTCTGTCTCCCTCATCTCTCCCTCTGTCTCCATCTCTCTCTCTGTCTCTATCTCTCCCTCTGTCTCCATCTCTCTCTCTGTCTCCATCTCTCTCTCTGTCTCCATCTCTCTCTCTGTCTCCATCTCTCCCTCTGTCTCCATCTCTCTCTCTGTCTCCATCTCTCCCTCTGTCTCCATCTCTCTCTCTGTCTCCATCTCTCTCTCTGTCTCCATCTCTCTCTCTCTGTCTCCCTCATCTCTCCCTCTGTCTCCATCTCTCCCTCTGTCTCCATCTCTCTCTCTGTCTCCATCTCTCCCTCTGTGTCTATCTCTCCCTCTGTCTCCATCTCTCTCTCTGTCTCCATCTCTCTCTCTCTGTCTCCCTCATCTCTCCCTCTGTCTCTATCTCTCCCTCTGTCTCCATCTCTCTCTCTGTCTCCATCTCTCTCTCTCTGTCTCCCTCATCTCTCCCTCTGTCTCCATCTCTCCCTCTGTCTCCATCTCTCTCTCTGTCTCCATCTCTCCCTGTCTCTATCTCTATCTCTCTCTCTCTCTCTCTCTCTGTCTCCATCTCTCCCCCTCCCTCCCTCCCCCTCCCTCCTCCCTCCCTCCCTCCCTCCCTCCCTCCCTCCCTCCCTCCCTCCCTCCCTCCCTCCCTCCCTCCTCCCTCCCTCCCTCCCTCCCTCCCTCCCTCCCTCCCTCTCTCTCTATCTCTCTCTCTCTCTCTCTCTCTGTCTCCATCTCTCCCCCTCTCCCCCCCTCCCTCCCTCCCTCCCTCCCTCCCTCCCTCCCTCCCTCCCTCCCTCTCTCTCTCTCTCTCTCTCTCTCTCTCTCTCTCACACACACACACACACACACACAACTTACTCTCTTTCTCTTTCTGCACGGGCCCCTCTCCTCTCGTGTCCATGCGAAGTGCATGACTGATTTAAGGGCCCCTTACAAACGGTAAGTTTGCAAAGTGAAGACAAAAATGAGAGACAAATCACTGAGCAGCACTCCCTCTCAAGGAGAGGAGCAGGAGAACAGTGAAAAATATATATACACACTATCCTGTCAAAAGGCTTTTGGCTTATCTTGAGTGACTGTCAAGGCTGGGAATATCACGGAATGGACAGAAATATATAAAATTAATAAGCTGCTGGGTGTTGTCGGGAGTTATGATGCTTCATAAATCCTGGTTTGATCATGGCGGACAAGGCTTAAATCCACAGCTGCCTAATGCGCACAGCAGTGTTTTGGACCGGATTTCATTCTGTTGGAGAGATAGAAGCCCTTAGCTGGCAAAATACAATTTTTCATCTCTCTCTTCTCTCTTTCCTGAGTGACAAATATATATATAAAATATATATATATAAAATATATATATATAAAATATATATATAAAAGAAGCCTAAGGGAAGGAAGTTGGCTGCTATTACTACCTGTAATAGAAGGGCACAGGCGCAGCAAGGTGAAACCTGGGCCAAAAAGAGAAAAACACTATAAAAAAAAATTGAGAAAAAGAAGAAGAAATTGGTAGTGACTTATCAGTTGTACTTCCTGTGTCGGGTGAAAGGTCACCAGGGTTTTGTTTGTTTGGTATACTAAGAGGATGGATGCTATCTCTCCCGCCATCCCAAACACTTTGCTCTGTGGAATGGCCTAGGTAATATTTCATGTCAAGAATTAAGAAAGCCTTCCTCTCCTTTTCTCCGCTCCATCATCTATCATCTCCTTCAGGGTGTTACAGTTGTACAGCTAGAAGAAACGGTGCTACCTACACAGAAGGAAAAATAATTCCATGTCTCGCTTCATACTGTATGTGGACCTCAAAATGGTTCTAAGTAGAACTACAGCCTTATTTTTAGCAGTGTACAGTACAGTAGTTCATGTGTCATGTTCTTTCTTCTCAAAGGGATTTGGAATGTTTTATATTATATGACTGCAGACAGAATGCATTACTAATTAAAGTAGATGTCTAATCTCAAGGGCTTTCCCTGTCAATAAACACCCCATTATTAGAAATTAAGTGTCTTTAATATAGAAGAGTGACATTTTGAAATGTAAAAATGCATGTCACAGTGCCTGAGTCAATAATATCCCAGTTATCCTCCCAAATGAGACAAGTTGTCAGCGCTTGAATATGACAACAATAACATGTTTGCTGGACCAAATCAGAAGAATGGAATTCCAATTTGACTTGTTTTGTTATATTCAGCTATGGGCTATGCTTTTCGAGCAGGAGTCTTCTCAATAAGAAAATACATAGTTAGAGCTTGATCCACACAACGCATTCAATTCCTAAACCATGTATTTCATTCAAGTGTCTCAGAGTTCTATACCAGTAATACCTTCTCAGATGAAGGTATGACAGTAACGACGCAGGAGGGCCTGGAACTGTAAAACAAGAAGGAAAAGTCTATTATTATCAGCTTTCAATGTAATTACTGTAGCAGTTTAGCTAAAGCTCAGTAGGACTTTGTCTTTGGTGTCGATTTTTCAATGACTATATCACTGTATAAGATATGTAGATATAATGGAGCAATGGACGTGAAAAGGCAGGGTTGTTTTGGAGGATGTTGTGCCACATCCAGCAGTGTGCCACCTGTGTAGTCATTCACAGCCATTTGAAACCATGCATATGCCCATGGCTCTAAC